>NW_018744616.1:311637-561035 GCF_001683475.1 Chenopodium quinoa | reverse complement strand
TGGCCGTTTGCTTGTGGACGGCCGACAGATGCAAAGTAATGTCCAATTCCTTGGTCTCCCAACCAGCTTTTGAGAACAGGCGTCTCAAATTGGGGACCATTATCAAAAACCATAGACATGGGAACCCCGAACCGAGTGATGACGTTTTTCCAAATGAATGAAATTACATCTTTCGTCTTGATTCCCTTTACAGCCTCCGCCTCTACCCATTTAGTGAAGTAGTCAACGGCAACAAGTATATACCTTCTGCCGCCTGTAGCAGGCGTATATGGACCCAGAATGTCCATGCCCCACTTAGCAAACGGTAGTGGGCTGTGAATGGTAGTGAGGTCAGTAGCCGGACGGTGAATTAATTTGCCAAACCTTTGGCACTTGTCACATTTTTTCACCATCTCCATTGCATCTGCTTCCAAAGTAGGCCAAAAGTAGCCCTGCCGCCTTGCCCTTTGAGCAAGCATCCTACCACCTATATGGGAAGCACAGAAACCAGAGTGAAGATCATCTAGTATCTCTCGTCCCTTTTCAGGAGTAACACACTTTAAGAAGGGTTGAAGGTGCCCCCTCTTGTGCAGTTCCCCCTGTATCATTTCAAAACAGGAGGCTCGTTTTTTCAGTGATGCCGCCTGTTGAGGATCATCCGGCAGTGTACCGTTTGTCAGATATGCCCTGATTGAATCCATCCAGGTTGAGCTTCTGTCTAGAATTCCAATAGGATTTTCCTCGATGCTTCTCTTCTCCATTACTTCCAAAACACAGTTCGAGGAGTATCGGAGGAGGCGGATGATGCTAATTTCGAGAGTGCATCTGCCTGGTTGTTTTCTGATCTCGGTACTTGGATCAGATGGAAATCCTCAAGGGAGCCGACTGCTTGTCGGACCGCCTGTAAATATTTGATCATGGCCGGATGTGTTGCTTCGTATTCGCCATTGTACTGACTCACTATCAGTTGTGAATCAGAACAGGCGTCTATTTTCCTTGCCCGGCCGCCTTACACATGCGGATCCCGGCTAGTAAAGCTTCATATTCTGCCTCATTGTTTGAAGCCTGGAAACTGAAGCGTAGAGCATACTCGAACCTGTCGCCCTCTGGAGATTGACATACGACGCCTGCTCCACAACCGTTTGAAGTAGAGCTTCCGTCCACATATACCTTCCAGACTTGGTCTGGAACTTGAGAGTCTGGAGGACGAGTCATCTCTACAATAAAGTCAGCAAAGGCTTGCCCCTTCACTGCTTTTCTAGGCTCGAAAGTAACTTCGAGACTCTGCATTTCTATGGCCCATTTGATCATTCGTCCGGAGGACTCCATGGTGGTAAGGGGCCGCTTGATCGGTTGGTCGGTATACACGACGACTGCATGTGCCAGAAAGTAGGGCTTCAATTTTTTAACAGCCATGAAGAGTGCAAGACCAAATTTCTCCACTAGGGGATACCTCAACTCGGCATTTTTCAGTACGTGACTGACAAAGTAGACCGGAAGTTGACAGCCGTCCCTTTCAGCAAGGAGCACCGCGCTTAACGCATGATCAGAGACGGCCAGGTACATGTAGAGATTTTCTTTGGGCAAAGGGCTGACCAGCCTTGGCAAGGAATGCAAGTGAACCTTTAATTTCTGGAAGGCGGCCTCAGCATCCGGCCCCCATTCAAACCTTGCCTTTTTCTTAATTGCCTGGAAAAAGTATAGGCATTTGTCGCCTGATCGGCTTAGAAATCTTCCCAAGGCCGCCAGACAACCTGTTAACTTCTGAACCTCTCGGACGGTACGAGGCGACTGCATGTCAATGACCGCCTGTACCTTCTCAGGGTTCGCCTCTATTCCTCTCTGGTTGATAAGGAATCCGAGAAATTTCCCAGACTCAACTCCAAATACACATTTCTTGGGATTGAGCATGACATGGTGCCGCCTGAGTGTGGCGAAAGTTTCTCGGAGGTCCGTCAGATGATCTTTCTGAAGTTTAGTCTTAACAATCATATCATCAATGTATGCCTCGACGTTTCTCCCAATCTGATCAAAGAACACTGTGTTTATCATTCGTTGGAATGTAGCCGGGGCATTCTTAAGACCAAACGGCATGACCGTATAACAGTATAATCCCTGATCAGTGACGAAGGCCGTCTTCTCCTGATCTTTCTTCCACAAAGGAATTTGATGAAAACCAGAATAGGCGTCCATAAAACTCATCAAGGCATGGCCGGCTGTTGAGTCGACCAGGTTATCAATTTTGGGCAGAGGGTAACTGTCTTTGGGGCACGCCTTGTTCAAGTCTGTGTAATCTACACACATTCGCCAGGTGCCATTCGGCTTTTTAACAAGTACCACATTTGCAACCCAATCTGGGAAGTAACATTGCCGAATGAACCCTGCATCAAGTAATTTTTTGACTTCGGCGGCGGCCGCCTGACCTCTTTCTTCACCATGGTTCCGCTTCTTTTGCCGTACCGGCTTCTTTTTCGGATCCACAGCGAGTTTGTGTACTGCCAGATCAGGACTAATGCCTGGCATTTCATGGACTTCAAATGCAAAGATGTCCTTGTATTCTTTCAACAGGTTGTGAAAGTCATCACCAAGGTTTCTCAGAGCAGTCGTCCCAACTTTGACTGTTCGGTCAGGGCGGGAGTCGTCTAATATCAGGTCCGTATGCTCACCAGCCGGCTGAGGGCGGAACTCATCCGGCCGGTCCTCTGCCAATGATTGCTATTTTCTTGCCTTTCTGGCGGACTCTGTCTGGGACGCCTTTCTTTTTCTGTCGCCTGTTTCTTGAACAGGCGCACTTTCCTTGACATTGTCAAGGTCTGTTTTTTCTCCACTTGACCCAGTGGCCTTAGCAGTGGGTTTGACATCCGAGAGATAGCACTCTCGGGCCATCCTCTGATCTCCCCTTAGGGAGCCGACTGTTCCATTGTCCCTTTCAAACTTAAGCAGCATAAGTGACGGGATTATAACAGCCTTGGCACTATTCAGGGTTGGGCGACCCAGAATCATGTTGTAGGCAGAGAGTTCCTCTACAACTAGGAATCGGACTACCATGTGTCGTCCTTCCCCTTTTTCGCCCAGGCGGACGGGTAGATCAACTCGTCCCAGTGGGTGGACGACTCCTCCTCCAAACCCTATTAAAGGGTGGGAGGCCGGATGTATGCAGTCCGTCTGATATTTCAGTTTTGACAGACATTTGCTGCTGATGAGATCTGAAGAGCTCCCAGTATCTATGAGGATTCGACCAACTCTCTGGTTGGCCACTTTACATTCAATAACGAGAGGGTCGTCATGCGGCCCCCTTATTCCTCCTAGATCCTCTTCAGTGATGACAATCTCAGGAAATGTATATTTGGACGGTCGTTCTTGGTGAACGGAATTTACATCTAACCGCCTTATATTATCTTTGTTGCCCCTAATAGTGGGGCCGCCTCCTGAGAAGCCGCCTGCAATGGTGTAGACGACTGCATCATCAGTATCGGAACTGTCGGCCTGTTGATTCTTTTTGGCCGACTGCTTTTTTGAGGAAGTATTCCCGTAGATTTCTTGACATAAGTGTCAAGATCACCTTGATCAGCCAAGCGGTCTAGGTACCGCATGAGACTAATGCAGTCGTTGGTGTGATGACCAATGTCATCATGATAAGCACAGATTTTGTCTTGGTTCCGGTTGCTCGCAGAACCCTTCATGGGGAGCGGTTTCTCAATTGAGAGCCGTCCCTTTATTTCTTTTAGGATAAACTGGTTATCCTTGTTAAACACATACTTTGGGGAGTATGGTTTGAATTCCTTTTTCTTCTTGGCCGGCTGTTTAGAGGAATCAGCCGCCCAGACCCCTTTTCTTTTTTCATCTTTGTTGGACGACTGTTTCTGTCGTCCTTCTCTATTGTCGAACCTCTTCCCGTCCGACTGTTTCATTGTACACAGATCAGTCGCCTGTATATAGGCTTCTGCTTCAATCAAGGCCTCTTGAAGAGTCGCCACCCTTTTTCGAACTAAATCAAATTTGAAGGTAGACCCGTCTTTGAGACCTCTAAAAAAGTCAGTATAAGCTACCTCATCCGGTAACCCTTGAATCTGTATTCTCATCAGGTTGAACCGCCTGATGTAGGAACGAAGCCCCTCCTTTTCACCCTGCTGAATTGTTCCCAAATCAAGGGTCGTTTTCTTCGCAGGAATGTTCATTGCAAAGTTGGAGGCAAATAAGTAAGCAAGCGTCCTGAAACTGTTTACACAACCAGTCGGCAGGTTGCCGAACCATTGCTGTGCAATTCCCTTGAGAGTTGCTGGGAAACACTTGCACCAAGTGGGATCATCCAACCCTTGAAGGTACATCAGGTTGGTGAATGCCATCAGATGGTCTTCCGGGTTAGTAGTGCCATCATAGGCGCCTACTAAAACATTTTTTACTTTGGCCGGCTGAGCGGCTTCAGTAATTTCCTTGGAGAAGGCCGACGGCTGTTCACCAAGTCTAAGCAGCCGTAGCTGCCAGTCCATAGGTTGGACGTTTTTTGCTGCAGGTCCACCAAATGGAGGTGGCTGCATAAAATATTGTTGTTGCGGCACAAATGGCAAATTTGGTACCGCCTGCGCACTATGAAAGCCAGACTGTCGGGAGGTGCCGCCTGACTGACTCTCATGGTACGACTGAGTTGGCCTCATCGAGGCATTTCGCAAACTGTCCTGAAAATTTGAAGTAGAAGCCGACTCTGATAATCGGTCACTCCTCTTCTGCTCTAGCAGGTGCCGAGCATCTGTGAACGTTTGCTTTGACCCGTCCGCCTGAATATGACGAACCGGTTTCCTATTTCCCGTAGGATAACGGAGTTTTGTGAAATCAAGAGCAGACGGCTCCCGCTTCTTAGATTTAGGATGGGGAGTCGCCTCTCGCCCTTGAACTGGCTTCCTCTTCAGTGAAGTGGAAGGTTTTTTGGCCGCCTGCTCTTTGACTGAAGCAGGCGGTTTTTTGTTGATCAACTCTTGGATCTCTCCCTTGAATCCCCTCATGAAGGTCATGAGTTCGTTCCTTGTGATGGGAGCAGACCCATCAGTCGGCTGTTGCCGAGCAAGCGGTGCGCCTGCTGGCTCGCTTCCTGTTTGAAGATACCCCCGTTCCCTTATTTCAGTATGACGGGTACGGCGGGCCCTTAGGGTCCCGTCTGGAGCTGTATGAGTTTCAACTTCAAATTCACTTTCGGTATCATGGTCCGACTGAACTTGAGGGTCGTCTAGGGGACGCCTCTCTTCTGGGGTCGGTACAGACTTGGATGCCATCTCTGAAGTACTCTCCCCACAGACGGCGCCAAATGTTTCGGGGTTTTCTGATGTCCTGCGGGAGAGTTACAATTCCGAGACTGGAACCGGACGCCTGTACCTGCAAAATAACGGAGACTCCTGAGAGCTCCGCCTCCAACGGTCAAGTTAGTACCTGATTAAGGAGTAATTAATACAGAAATTAAAGTAATAAGGTCTCTCTAGGTGAGAGTATTTAATGTAGGTAATCTGCTTTCCTAGCGAGATCAGCCGGTTATTAGTGTGTTCCGTAAATAATTCGGTCTCTTGATTAATGAGGATTAATCGAGTATTTATAGCCTTGGGAAGCGTGCAACTCTCTAGGTTTAAGGTAAACCTAGGGCCGATCGGGCTTCTAGACTGAAATGGGCCTTGATGGCCGGTTGTCCCATTTGGCATGGGTGGACACGTGGCGTGTCTTAAGTGGTCCGTGGAGGACGCGTGGCGGAACCTGGTTGGTCCACTTGTCAAACGGCGCTTGGTGGATAAAAATCCCCTAATCAATAACGCTACAAGAAAAAGGTGAATTAGCAACGAAATTTTGCGACTACCATAATAATTAGCTGCAAAAATAATTTTAGCGACTGAAAAAGACGAGTAGTCGCAAATTTTGCAACCGAATTGGCAATAGTTGCTATGCGATCGTTAATTAGCGACTGATTTTTGCGACTACTATAATAATCAGTTGCAAAAAATATTTTTGCGACAGAAAAAGATGAGTAGTCACAAAATTTGCAACCGAATTTATAATAGTTGTTATGCGGTTGCTAATCTGCGACGCTCTTGTAATAATTTGCAACTAACACGGTGGTTGCTACTATTATTTTTAATATTTATTAAAAAGAAAAAAAAAAACCCTTAGTATAATAAAAAAAAATAAAAAAACCCCTTATTCCTAAAAAAAACGAAAAAAAAAAGGTTATTGCCGCAAAAAAAACAAGAATTATCAATCAGACTTATACTCTTATTCACCGTCAAAAACAAGAACTATCATACTCTTTCTCAAAAAAAAACCCCTTAATCATTTAACTCGTGAAACAAAACAAAAAAAAGAAAAAAAAAGAATTAATCACTCTGAAAGATACACGCAGAAGGGTTAATTTTAGAGAATCAACCCTCAGCCCCTCACCGTCGTTCTTCATCTTCCTTAGCTCCGCTGCGCCACCATGTCTCTTCCCAGGTAAGTTTAAATTCCTTCCACCCTTCGCTTATTGTAATTTGTCGACTATGAATTTTAGGGTTATCATTGATTTTTTTTGGGTCCAATTATTGATTTTAATTTGGTTTCCATGGTCTAATTGAAGTCAATTAATTAAAAATCAATCAAAATTGATTGAGTATGCAAAAATCCCTAATGATTTTCAATGTAAAAATCCCATTTCTAGTTATTTCGACCCCTTTTTTTAACTATTATTTGTAAAATATATACAAGTATATTTCGTGAAGGGGGGGGGGTTGTTGTTAATTGAATTCTCGTTTTGCTCTGAATTCCTGTTCATTAGAGGGTATTGAGGCTCGCTAGTTATAATTGAATTCTTGTTTGCTCTGATTTTATTATGTTTTTGAGCCAAATTTGCTGCTGGTTGGTTGTCATGGCAACCGTTGTGGGTGGTTGCTAGAATAACAGTATGTTAATTGAGTTTGCTCCTAATTTGAGTTGTGGGGCAGCAAGTTATTCTAATTGGATATAAAAATTTACCTTGACCCGGCATCAAATGCATAAATGCATTCACTCATTTTGTTTTCTGAGTATCTGCTTGGTCTGAATTCACTTCACCTCTATATAATGTGTAATCATGGATCACTTATTTGGAGAATTGGATTTGCTTTTGGATTGGAAATGTGTTTGGATTAATTATGAAGTTAAATGTATTAGCAAATCATTAAAGCGAATTGGTGCTGGAGTTATGCATTTCAACTTCAGGTTTCTGTAGTGAACATATAGCTGTTATGAGTTGTGCAAACTACTTGGGTAAGGACTCAGGGAGTCAGGGGTGAAGAGCTTGTAATTAAGCATGCAAGTTTCTTGGTCATTCACTGTTAACTTGACTAAGAAACTTTTAATAGTGTTAATTACATACTACATATGTTGTTTTGATATCCTCACATTTCCCACTACCCTCATCTTCTTATCTGGGTTGAATAAGGTGTATTGTTGTCATTGTCAAATCCGGTTTTATTTCCCAATATCTATGTGACATCAACCTTGGCCATTAGACGAGGATACCATTAGATGAGGATAACCACGATGCAAATTAGGCTAAAAAACATAATAAAATCAGAGCAGAAGAGATTTCCAACTTTTGTTCTTATTACTTTCAACCTCATGTTGATACGAAATCTAGAGATCTAGGACGTAATGTTGTTGATGATGATGATTTAGATTCAACTATACCATAATTATTCCAATTTAGAAAAGGTCATGGCAAAAGTGTCCAAACTAGGTTTTTAGATTCGAAAGAAGTCAGGCACGCACACCACTATGTTCTTTCTAATTGTGGTGTGTTAGGAGAATATGAAAGGTATAAATTTCTATAATTGGTAGTTATTTTATGCAATTTGCTAGATAATTGACGTTTTAAGGTTTATAGGAAGTTTGAAGAGTCGATGATGCAAAAATATCCTGGTATTGACCTTCATGATATTTGGAGCAAGTTTTCACATGAATTTTCCAAATGGTTTCAGGATTTCGTAAGTTTTTACAATCAAGTTTCAATATATCATTCGCTAAATATGACTAAGGTTATATATTTTATTAATTAATGGCTTGAATTTGAAATTAGGTTATCGAATCTAATGAGACTGATGAAGTGATTCGAGCACTTGCCATGGGTCCGTCTAGACAAGTCAAAACATGGAGGCAATTTGACATCAATGGCTTTAAGTTTCACACATTTGATTATGGAAAGCACAAGGCAACTATGAATTATGGTGTAGGTGTAATAAGTGAGGAGGAAATTGATTACTTTGGCATTTTAGAAGAAGTCATTGAGCTGGTCTACTTGGGGACCGTAAATGTCTTCAAAACCGTCTTGTTTAAATGTAATTGGATGGATTCAGTGAATGACATGAATATTCATGAACAGTATAGATTAGTTGATGTGAACCACTCTAAGAAATACTCTGCATATGATCCTTTTGTTCTAGCACATTAGGTTTATCAAGTGTATTTTACCTCTTATCCAAGATTAAAGAAAGATAAGAGTCAATGGTTGGCTGTTTTTAAGACTAAAGCTAGGTCAACTGTGGATGTCCCAATCGATGAGTCAATTTTCCAATTAGACATTGTTGAGACCCCAACCCTTTGTTCAGATGATGATGATGGTGTTATGTACGAGGATATGGATGAAATGGAGGAGGACGCCTCAGGTAGTAAAGAGGAAGAACAACATGAAGAAGATGAATGGGATGATACTGAATCTGAATCTGAAGAAGAGGTTGATAGAGAGTTAGGATATACTGACAACGATGACGAGGATGATGATGATGATGATGTGGATGATGAAGAAGAAGAATAATTTCAAAGCTTGTAGTTTTAAAATATGTTTTCTTTGTTATGGGCTTATTTGTTTGATAGACAATGTGTTTTATCTTATTTGTTTGATATATGATAAATGTTTTAAAATTTGTTGATCATGTTTGTGAGCTTACTTTTTTTTTAAAAATAAATTTATCATGGGTTATTATGTATAAATTAATTTTTGAGCTTATGATCTTTCTAGTTCTTTGGAAATGAAATCCTTCATGAAAAATTCAAAAATTGGTCGGGGAGGTAATCAAGGCGGTGTCCGAGCCAATAATCAATCGGTTGATCAAGACAATCCTGTGGTCACACGACCCACACCACCACCTTCTAATGAATAGGTACAAGTAAATTCTAATACTGATGTTACTGTTGAGAATGATATGGCACCACAAAATTTGAATGGAGTGGAACAAGGAAAGATTGAGCTCTCACCAGATGGGCTATGTTCATTTATATTCATCTATGTATTATATTTGTTGTCTTTGTAGCTTATTATCATTTTTTATGCTTGTGCTTAATCTTTCTTGCATCAAGTTTGAGGACCATACCGTTAGTGGAAATGTCACAAAATCTTGGAAGGCACACTACAACCATCCATACATGAATTTTACTGAGGTTCCACTTATGGTTAGGGATCGTTGGTTCACTGAGTTTAAGGTATGTTTAGAATTTAAGATTTTCTCTTGTATTCATTGCTCTTAAACTAGTGAAGTTGCATGTTTCAATATTAGCTTTGAGTCTCTAATTCTTTATGGAAAGCATGGCCTATTCTATGTGGAAAGCCTTTCATATTAGGGCAGAGTAGATTTAGCCATTTTTTAACTCCTGCTCTAGTATTAGGAACCAATCAGTCAGACTAAATGCCAATTGACAAGTTGTGCTTGATCTAGATGAAGTGAGTTACTCTTGATGATTGATGATCATGATCATTTATTGTTCTATGTTTGACCTTTAAAGTAGCTCCTTTGAGCTCCCAACTAAAGTAAAACTAAAGGATTACATTTATGTTGAAAACTAATTCTGCCCTGGTCATCTCTGATCACAGCCCCAAGACCCACTCCCTATCCCTCCTTCACAGCAGCATCAACATTGATGCGTAAAACCCCAGCAGCAGCAGCAGGTAATGAGTTGGTGATTATTGCTCTTTTTTCTATTAAAAGATCTACTTATGCAAAGTCCACCCTAGATGGACCTTAGCTTGCTGGCCCGATGAGTGAGTGGTAGACATTCAAGACAGTGTTATTTCTGTTACCTATGAATGTTAAGAGTTAAATTACATTAAAACCGTTTCAATATATTTACCTAGCTAGCGGATGAATAGCTACCCGAGGCATATTTTGGGCCACACACTAGTTATGAGCTAAAAATAGTATGATGTATATGCCAAAAAAATGATGGAAACACCAATCCTTGATAACCTACTACATATCCTCCAAGTTGTATGCATAAATAAATTGTATTACTTTTCTAACCATATCATAATCAAATTTTCTGCTTTTACTTAGCTTATTTTGGATTCTCGCGTTATACAAATTAGTGAATTACCAACTACACCTATAACCTATTGCATACCCGCTTTTGTTAATAATATACTCGTAGTTAATATGATACATTTCCTAGTTCCATCCTACATTTAGACTTCAAAGTATTATAATCTACATTCACTTTCTCTTAATTTCTTTCAAGTTGTTATGTTAGGGGAAAAAAACTACTCGAACTGGAGACCTTCAGAGTGTCAGACTGATCACTGACCTTAAGAGTCCATATCATATTCATATAACTATATTATTGTTATACTAGATATTTTCCTAAAAGAAATTTTCAGTGGCAGAAAAAATATTTTCCTAAAAGAAATATCATCATATTCATATAACTATTGTACCTCAAAAGTTATGGTTTGTAACAATTACATGGCCTAATTCACATCCTAAAAAAGCAGAGAACATTTATGTGCTTATGTTCTGGCATTACTACACCAGTAGCAAAGAGTAGCAAAGATTAACCTGTAAAATCGACATTTAGAGAAAGTTTACAATCTTCACAATAGAAGCTACAATGCTAGTATGCCAGAATCTTATTTGATCTTCATGAAGGCTCTACATGTTAGCCAGTGTTTGGATGCTTAAGGGATGACAGATATCACCCAATGGCTGACCATATAGGTAGCAGACAAATATTAAATTAATGCATATACTTTGTTGCCCTTTTGAAGTGATGGCACAATTGTATCTGATTTATACTCTGATTTATATTTCACTTGGTACTGCTGGCCATATTTACTGCATGCCTAGATAAAACAGTTTGAAGTTAGAGATAACAATCTGAAGTTGGGCTGCTTTATGTTAAATAAATCAGAAATAAAATTATTAATGTATAATATGCTATTTTGAGTTAAAATAATTTACTTTACATGTTAATTATGTGCAGCGTACATATACTTGGAGACCTGAGTTCGATGCTAAGGCTAGGAGAGAATTTGACAAAAAAGCTGGGGACCGACTTAGGGTTACATTGAACCAAATTTTCAAAATGGCTCTCCATAAGCAAGTTAGTTTCATGACAGACACTGTTCGAGCTGAATTCATAAATAAGCGTAAGCATCCTGATTTTCTGAAACGTTCTAACCAAGCAAGAGATAATCGGTTATCTTGCCAAACATTAGAGAAGTTTGACCTGGCCATCGCCAAGGTAGCGTATCTACTCCTCAAGTGGTTAAAAAAATGGTAAGTGTATGATTTTAGTAGCAAACTTATGATTTTTAATATAAGATTGAAGCAAGTAGAAACTTTTTAGCCACTAATATAGATGACTATAACTGGTCTTTATTGCAATTGCTCTGTAGTCTATGTCCCCCTATTTTTTGTTGTTTTATTTAAGTGCTAACAACTTCTTCTAATACAAGACAAAGAAAAAGGATGGAATTTTACCAACTGCTACTGAAGTCTATGAGAGCACTCATTCTGTTTGTGTGGGCAATGATTAAGTTGAATTGATGGGTGACAAGTCTCAAAAAGTCATGGTATGAGTATACTTCTATATTTTTCTAAGATTACAAAAAGATATATGGTAGTTAATGTTTGGAGATATAATGGATTGTTTATTTGTTTGTGTGATTGAGTTGGAGGATGAGAATGAATTGCCGGCATTAATCATATGATTAATGTGGTATGGCATAATGTGAATTGAAACAGGTTTATTTTGAAGCCATACCCTATAGGAGGGAATTCTTCAATTTACAAAGGAGACCTTGTCGAAATTTTTACTAATAACTGCTTACATAAATTATTTTACTAATAACTGCTTGGACCCTCACTGCCATCAATACCATTTGCTTAGACCATCACCTAACTTTTCACTTTGTAACCAAACTCAGATGGTATCTAAATAAATCAGATGGTATCTAAAGGCAAGTTTTTACTACTATGTACTGATCTGATGTCCAAAATGAAAGACTATAAGATAACAATTAAATTAAATTGTGTTTTAGAAGTCCAAACAAGTTTTTATCCCGGACGATGTCCCGAGTCATTGCTTGTATTTTTATTATAGTTGTTTTTTTTTTTTAAAATGTATTTAGTTTATTTAAGTTTTAACATTTGAGATCATAGTTACTAATACATATCTTAATGCAGGGAGAATATATGGAAAAACTTGAGGAATATAAGAACAAAGGAATTGAGATAAACCCCGTCAAAGTCTACTTGGAGGTTGTAGGTGGGTAAAAGAAAGGAAAAGTCTACGGTTTAGGGAGTGCTTCACATATGTATTACAAGAGTGATCCTACTTCTCAATCTACTGCATCATCTTCCACTCCTTCCATGATTTCTCAACTAAGTTCTCAAGTTGAAGAACTAAAGAAGATGGCGGAAGAAAACCATAACAAGGTAGAAGAAAGCCAAAAATAGCGGCAGAGAGCTTAAAATGTGCTAAGAAATTCGTCGAAAATCATGAGATCGAAAAAGCTACATGGAAGAAGGAAAAATTAGCTATGCAAAAAACATTGCAGGAAATGGCATCACTTGTAAAACAAGTTTACCGTCCTTATAAGCCTCCTACGCCTGCAGTCACCCGCTCTCGTGATACAACTAAGTGATTTTTATTTTTTTGGTGGTAATTTTATGAACAACTGGTCTTTTACATTTTTATTAATTCTTGTTTGAAGTAGCTTTTTTTATATGGGAGGTAACTTTTGGAACAATTAGTCATATGAGTTAAATATTGTTTTTTAATACATTGATACAAAATTGATTGATATTTTGGATATTTGAATAAATTAACATTTTGGTTATTTGAATTTATGCGTGGGTACCTTTTTTGTTTTGTGATTAATATTGGTCGTCGATTAATTATGGTCTCAAATATTGATAGTTAGTCGCAAATATTTAGCGACTGCAAATTTGGTTTAGAGACTAATTGGTTAGTTGCAAAATCATTAGTCTTAGTAGTCGCTAATCTGTCACAAATAATTAGTTTTGTAGTCGCAAAAATTTGGTCTCGTATGTAGTTGTTAATGCGTCGCAAAAAACATTAGTCTCAATAGTCGCAAATCCGTCACAATAAAACTAGTCTCCGTAGTCGCAAAAGTTTAGTCTCGTAGTCGCGAAAATTTGGTCTTGCAGTCACTAATTCGTCGCAAAAGTAGTATTAAAACATTGATCTCTGTAGTTGTTAATCCGTCGCAAATATATTACGACGGACAATAATTTAGTTGCTAAAATTTGAAAGTTAGTCGCTAAATGGTAGTTGCAAAGGCGTTGCAAATCTGTCGCTAAATTTGCGACTGTTCAAAAATTAGTCGCAAAAATGGATTTGCGACGAGGTCTTTGGCAACGACCCAAAGTAGTTGCAAATCCGTCGCAAATCCATTTTTGCAACGGATTTGCGACTACTTTGGCCGTCGCTAATTACCCTTTTTCTTGTAGTGTAAAATCAACTAACTTAGTTTTAGGTATCGCGTTGCATATATTGTTTGGTGATGAAATTTTGAAAAAAGAAGAGCTAGTAGAGGCCGTACTAGGGCTAGAATAGCGATTCCTCCTTAAAAGGAACGTTATTGTAGTACCCTTGCTCCTGAACTCATTTCTGGTTTATATAGACCAATTTGGGCATGGGTAAACTTATGATTCGTGCTAATTATTCCATGAACTCCACATGGAAGAAAGACATGAACGAGGTTTATGAGTTTTCCCAAAACTCATTGACGAGTCCTACTTGTTTCTTATAAAAAAGCGTGATGATAGAATCAATTCTAATTCAAGGTCCCCCAAACAGTCAGGAATTCAAATCCTACTACACCTTAACAAGTGTAAAGTCCTAAGCTTTTAAATGGCCGTGAGCATCTAAGGAAGGACCCCCTTACGATGGAATCTTCCTCCTTACATTAATTCTTGAATTTAATTTGTGAGTTTCAATCCATCTCACAACCTATACGATTTACTGGAATAGTGATTCATCAGGTAGTTTTCGTATTATTATCATGATTTTTGCTAAATTTGACCTTTTTATTTGCCCAATAACTCTTGAGTCAATTATTTTTGTCATTTAATTCTTTCAACCTATTGAATTTCGCTATATTTATTGAAAAAATTAGAACGGTTTTCTAGTTTTTTTAAACCTCTAATATATATATATATATATATATATTTATATTTCTTTTTTTTTTTGCTTCAATTTCATGTTTTTATCTAGTTGAAAAACTTCAGAATATTTTTTTGGGGTTTTTGCTATGTTTAACCTATAATTTCATTGTTTGTTGTCTTGTTGTAAGAAACAATTGAAGAAATTTCGGTTAAAAAGAAAGAGATTGCAAAAGAGGTTTAATTTGGTATGCAACTTACATCTTAATCTTAAGATATTTAATTGAAGGTTAAATTTTAGAGTTTATTATGTGTTTTGAGTGTTTAATTCATTACATTGTATATACTCTGCTTACTGCATGTTTGATAACTTATTCTTGAATCTTTTAGTTAAAGGCCTGTGATGTATATAATTTATTCATTAATATATTCTCTTAGCTAACATAGTTTTGGAGTTTAGCTTTCATAAAGCTACTCTTGCTTACTGCTTAGTTTCTTTGCTTATTGGTAGTTGATTTCAACTTTCTTACGGATGTAGTGAAGATTAACCTTTGGCTGTAGTTACCCACAATTAATGGAATGACCAATTTGGATTAGTTTATTGTACTTGTGTATATTAATGCTGAAACTGCATTTTCTTGAATGACTTGTATAAACATTTAGTTGTTATAGCGTATTGACATAGATTATCAATTGTTGAATGATAATTTGATACTTATATACAGATATATTTGTTTTAGGGCGTTGTATTTAAAAAGTATTAAATAAGGTCTATTGCAATAGGATATACAGATGGGTTAGATACTTGTATACAAATGTATTTGTTTGACAAAGAGGTGTAGGATATAAGTAGGATATAAGAATGTAACAAAGTTTAGCCAACTTTGACCCCCAAACAATAGAGTTTACTTGACAATAGAGTTGGTAGTGGAATATATTGTTGATTAGGGAAGAGTTCAAAAGAATAGAAAGTAGAAGGCTAAAGTTTATGTGGCGCACCAATTAAAGAAGTCTACATATCTTTCCGCTTTACTTTATTTAAGCTAATATAAAGTTATTAGATTATCTGGAAAAATATATCTAGTATATGTTTAATCGTGGTTGCCTTTTTTACTTAAATAAATAAAGTTTGTGGCTTTTCATTTCCAGTTTGTTGACCATGGATTTAAAAACAATCAAGGAAAACTTAACTTTTCCTCTAAAAGCAACAAAATATCAAAAAGGGGTTGATGGCTTCATGAATTATGCTAACAATATTATAACACATGATGGTAGACTTAAATGCCCTTGTGTGAAGTGTGTTAATAACCAACTTTTTAAACCTGATGATGTGAATTTCCATTTGCTCCAGTATGGAATAATGCGCAATTATTCAACGTGGTTGTTTCATGGGGAATCTTTAGATCGACCTTTTATTTCGAATTTTTCGGAATCTATGGTGGAAAATGAGAATCCTACGCACATGGATATGCGTCAGTTGGTACATGACATATACGATCATAGAGACGACGATCCAAATATTGGTGATAACATGGATGAAGGTTTACCGGGTCCTAACAAAGAAGCTCAAAGCTTCTATGTTTTGCTAAAAGATGCTGAGGAAGAATTATGGCTAGGGTGCAAATTAACCAAGCTATCCTTGTTAGTGCTTTTATTTCATGTAAAGAGCGCTAGTAAATGGACTTAGGTCCGTCAATAATTTATTACAAATATTAATACTTGCAATTCCTGCAAACTTGCCTAAATCATTTAAGGAAGAAAAAAAGGTCATTGACAAGTTAAACCTTGGTTACATCAGAATTCATGCCTGCCCAAATCATTGTCAGTTGTTTTAGAAAGACAAGTTTAATGATGATACATGCTCTGTATGTGGTGCTTCTAGGTAGAAAAGAGAAATGGAGGAGAAAACTTTGACTGGAAGGAAGAATAAAAAAGGGTCTCCAACAAAAGTTATGCGTTATTTTACCTTAAAACCAAGACTTAAGAGGTTGTATATGTCTAAGAACACGGCTGCCTTGATGAGGTGGCATGATGAAGAGCACTCAAAGGATGATAAAGTATTAAGTCATCCAGCTGATTCTAAAGCATGGAAAAGCTTTGATTCTAGATATTCGATGTTTGGTGGTGAGAGTCGTAATGTTAGGCTTGGGCTTGCTAGTGATGGATTTAATCCATTTGGGATGTTGAGCTCTACATATAGTTGTTGGCCCGTTGTTTTGGTACCATATAATTTGCCACCTTGGATGTGTTTGAAGCAGTCTTCTCTTATTATTTCAACATTAATTCCTAGACCAACAAGTCCGGGGAATAAAATTGATGTGTATTTAAAACCCTTGATTACAGAATTGATTGAGCTTTAGAATGATGGAACTGAGACATATGATGCCTCTAAGAATGAAACATTTAATATGAGTGCTGGGTTGTTATGGACGATTAGTGACTTTCTGGGATATGGAATGCACTCTGGTTGGAATGTTTACAGTGGTAAAGCTTGCCCTTGTTGTAATTTCGAAACAAATTCCCAATGGCTAGATGATGGGCACAAATATTGTTATATGGGTGATCATCGCTTCTTAGGTGAAAACCATCCATTTCGCTGGAATAAAGATAATTTCAATGACAAAGAAGAATTTAGGGGTGCACCTCTGATGCTAATTGGGGCTGAAGAGTTCCAAAAAATAAAAGAGATGGAAGACTTTGAAGGCTCAAGTACATGGAAGAAAGAGAACATTTTCTGGTCATTGCCTTATTGGGAGTCTCACTTAATTCAACACAACCTAGATGTCATGCACATCGAAAAAAATGTGTGTGATAATGTGGTTGGTACATTGCTGAATTTGGAAGGGAAGTCTAAATATATTTGAAAGCTCATTGGGATTTGAAGAAATGGGGTATAAGGGAGGGACTTCATCCAACAGAGAAAACTTCAAGGAGTGGAATTAAAAGATATGAGTTACCACCTACCCCTTACACAATTTCTAAAGGTGAAAAGAGGACATTTTGCAAAACTCTTAATGACATTAAAGTGCCAAATGGTTATGCTTCAAATATGTCAAGATGTGCGAATTTGCAACAAGCCAACTTACTTGGGCTTAAAAGCCATGATTGTCATATTTTAATGCAACAACTTCTTACTGTTTCATTGCGGGGACTTCTTTCAAAGGATGTGTTGGAAGTTTTGTTTGATTTATGTGGTTATTTTAGAGATATTTGTAGTAAAAATCTAGATGTGGGATGAGATTAAACGACTTGAGGTTGATATACCTATAATAATGTGTCACTTGGAGATGATATTTCCACCTAGTTTTTTTTTACAATAATGGCACATTTGGTCCTACATCTAGCTACCCAAGCAAGGATTACAGGGCCAGTGTTATTTAGATGGATGTATTTTATTGAGAGGTACCTTGGCTTAGTGAAATCACATGTGTGTAATAAAGCTCACCCAGAAGCGTCAATTGCTAAAGCTGTAAGAGCTTTAGAATGCGTAAATTTTTGTTCTTGGTATCTTGAAGGATTCGACCACATATTTAATCTGGTTTCAAGGGATATGAATGATGCTTCAATGGTGGATACTTCTAATAATATTGAGTATGATTTTTCTGTCTTTTCACAAGTGGGGAAGCCTTTAGGGAAGCCTATTACACATACCATTATTCAAATGGATAAGCTACAAGCACAACGTTATGTGCTTTTCAACTGTCCAGATGTCACCGAATTCCTGCAGTAAGTACCTTATACTTAATCTGATAATTTTAATCATGGTTTCTCAAGTAATTTTCTAACTATCTCTTCCTTTTAGAGTACAAGGTGCTGAGCTTAAGAGACGTAGTCGTCCTAGGCGCTTAACATTAAATGCTATTGAACGTCTCCAACATGACATTTCATGACTGGTTTAAACAACATGTAAGCATCTTATTCTATTTTTTTTTTTAATTTTTTTCTCTATTAAAATATATTATTGATTAACATAAAAAAAACTTTTTCATAGATTATCAAGTTGGAGAAAGCAAATGGTGTAGAATCTTTAAAAAGAAGTTCAAATTCTAGCACGAGGTCCAATAGATGTAGTCACAAAATATCAAGGGTACAATGTCAATGGTTTTAGTTTCAGATCAAAGAAATATGACAAGTGTAATCAGAATAGTGGTGTAGTCGTAATCGCAAAGACATCAAGTTATGCCAGTTCTACTGATAGAAATCCAGTGTTGGGAGACATTGCTTATTACCGTTGAATTGTTGAAATCATAAATTTGAAATACTTGGGAGGATATTCAGTTATGTTGTTCAAATGTGAATGGTTTGATTATACAATTAGAAGAGGTGTAAAGAAAGATGAATTGGGTTACACATTAGTCAATACCTCTCGTCTTACGCACACCGGTGAAAACATAGAGCACGAGCCATATATTTTTGCAACTTAAGATGAACAAGTTTTCTATGTGGAAGACCATAGTGACCCTAATTGGTCGGTTGCTATAAAGATGAAACCCAGAGATGTATATGACTTAGGGGACGATGACATAAGAGAAGATAAGGAAGATGGACAATATCATGTCACATTATTGAATAACATTCTAGATGATGGAAATGGAAATCATAGTTGGCTAAGGAGGGGTTTGGAAGGGACCATGGTTGATGATGATTCTTAAGTCTTTGTATCTACTACTGTTATTTTTATTTTTCCAGTATTATGATAAATTTCCTTTTAGCAAAGTGTTTTTATTGCCCTATTAAATCTTATTTTGTAGTTGTTGCTGTACCCATTCCTTGGGATTACTTTTTTTTTTTTTTTTTTTCAGTGTATACACTTTTTTTTCCACATCTAGTCATTAGTTTGTTGATATTGATACAATAAGCATCTGTAACCGTTATTATAGTAGATATAGTCATCTACATTACAGGTATAATCTTTCATATACTTGGTGCTTAATAATTTCATGATAAATTTCTTTTTCATGTATATATATTCAAGTATAAAAAAATATCTGATTGTGATTTATTCAAATTTCTTTATAGGTTACCCACAAGTAAAAGGGTAATGGCGTTGCAGTGAAAGTATAAGAGATTGCGATTAGCTACAAATACAAAGCAAGATAATGGTAATATGCGTTAAACAAACGATGGGGAGCAAATGGTACAAAGGGATCAACCTTCAAATGAAAGAGGACAAAGGGGACAAAGAGACCAAATTCCTACAAATGAAATGCTACAAAGGAGTCAAAGTGATTAGATTTCTTCTCATGAAAGAAGGAAGCAGAGGGGACAAAGAAACCAAATTCCTACAACTGAAATGCAACAGTGTAGTCAAAGAGATCCAACTTCTACAAATGAAAGAAGAGATTAAATGAGGCAGACAAATCAACATTCTTCAAATATGAGGCTGAACAATTCAAGTGATGAATCAGGTGATCCTACTCATAGAAATGATGGACAAATTTATGAATACACAGTTGAAGGTATTGTGCATAACATGAACACATACATTTATGCTTTCATTATTTTTTGATTTGCTTAAAATTAGAGATACTATACTGTTTTCTCTACTAAAACAGATACAAATGGAAATCGAAGACGTGGGAAAACTGTTCTAGCAGATGTTTAGAATCTTCCTGATGGACAACGAATTGTTATTGAGGTTAATAAAGAGAACCAACCAATTGGAGATGAAGGAGGGGTATTAGGCTATTTTTGTGGAACAATTGTTAGAAATGGGTCACTTTGTTCTCTGACTTATACAAGATGGGATCTATTGAAAAAAGGGTGTAATAAAAACAACTAGAAAATGATTTTGTAAGAAGTTGAGGTAATATAATTATTATTTCTGTTTGTACGTGTGTGGAATTTTTTTTTGTTTATTGCTATAATTTTTTCATTATTTTTAAAATGTTGTAGAGACGATTTGTTTACCCAAAATCACCGGAGATATGGATATTGAGGTGAATTGGGCATATATGGAGAGGTTACAAATGCTATTTAAAAGCAAAAGGCTATGATGATGATATAGATGTTAAGACTCTTTATGATAATTGTCCTGAAGATAATGTTGATTATGATCAATGGGTTAGTCTTGTCAATTTCAAGAGGTCGGCAAAAGGACATATTTGTTTTATATATGACTTGTAGTTTATGTTAAAATTGGTACATGCATTTAAACTTAGGTTTACATTCCACTCTATTTAATTTGTCTACTGCTATTTCTATAATGAGCCTATTTTGAATCTTTCCTTATTATCTTCAAACTAGGTGTAATAATAACTATCTTGCAATCAAGACATGTACATGCAAGTCCATTTGTATGTTTAATGTAGGATAAAATGTAGCATTTGGACTTAAAATGTTAAATCTAGTACCCTTATGAGCAGGGGTGGTTAAATCTAGTACCCTTATGAGCAGGGGTAAAATATGGTTCCCTTATGAGCAGGGGTAAAATCTGGTTCCCTAATGAGCAGGGGTTATAATCTAGAATTTGAATATCTAGCTAAGGGGATGTTGGTTTAGATTAATGGAGCAGTGATATTAAGGAAAAACTGAAAATTAACAAATTTACTCCAAGATAATTTGTTTTCATACCAAAAAATTCTAGGAGGCGCAATCGCACAAGGGATATAATATTAGATGATTGTTAAATTCCCAATTCAGGAAAAGAGGCTAAGCACATATCATGAAACTTTCACTTTAAAGTAATGAAGAAAAATTAGTATTGATGCACATGAGACTAAAAAGGCACCTAATATACGAAGAATAACGTCTTTAGAAATTTTAACGAATAGAACATAGACTTTTTCTCCAATTCATTTCCTAGGTATAATTTCACATACTTATAGCTCCTTACCACTGAAAAAAAGGAAAGATCCATAGATTTCAAACTTTAGAAATCTGTAGCCAGGCGGGGCAATATATTTGCGGCAAATAGACAAAAGATCTACAGTCCAGCCAACACTAGCTCACAGTATAACATTAATCCCACTAACTCTTCCCTTTATTCTTTTCTTTGGGTAAGACCAAGCAGGAGTATTAATAAATGGACAGAGTGCCAAAATTATTTAACACTATCTTCTTTGCAAGGAGCTATAGGGAGTAAATTTAAGTTTAGCATTACAATTTTATCTCTAGAAATTTTAAGATACATTACTTGACTCAAGAGTTAAGGCTATCAAGTGTAACCTAATACACGACACAGTAAATCCAGGCATAAATTTTATCACCTCCCCTTTGTTTCTACCCTTGCCATAGGATGGACTGAAGAACGATACACATTTTTTATATTTTATGATCAGTAAACACATCCAACACTTTAGTGCACTTTCAATCAACGCAGATTCAACTTTAATATATCCTTTCAAAGTTATTTAAATGCACCACAAAAGGACAAATCTTCATGACCAATATCCCACTGCGATCATTTCAATTATAACTGACTTAGATTATCAAGTGAAATGCTCATTTATAACCAAGGGCATTTCAGTTCTAAAATCTAGTACCCTTATGAGCAGGGGTTAAATCTATTTCCCTTATGAGCAGGGGTTAAATCTGGTTCCCTAATGAGCAGGGGTTATAATCTAGAATTTGAATATCTAGCTAAGGGGATGTAGGTTTAGATTAATGGAGCAGTGATACTAAGGAAAAATACATTTATTATTTTTTTCCTAAAAAATCCTAATTTTTTTTCATTTATTTTGCATTATAGCCAAAAAGAAGCAAGCGTAGTAAATAATCACATGCAAAGGCTAAAGTGAAGCCCATTCATACTACTAGTTGTAGGCGTCGCTCGAAGTGCGCCTACGTTAAAGAATGTGTGAATATGCTTGACACTCTTAGGAAGTGGGAATTGACGTATACGATTAGGGACAAGGAAAGTAGGGAGCCGCCAATAAGTTTTTAAGGAACTTGTAAACCGTTCACAGATCATAAAAGGCAACCACGATAAAGGGACAACGGTAGGCAACAACGATTGACTCGTGAAGGTTACATCCCATTCATAATCCATGAGATTACTAACTCCATATGGTTCGGAACCAAGAAAGGAGGATCGGGGATGATGGTACGAAGTGAGTCATGGAGTCACATTCGGCCGTATTGGCCTCTACTCGATTCTTATAGTGAAAAATGATTCCTGCGATCTCAAAGGCATACAAACAAAAATTCAATTTGCTCCAATCTATTATTAAGCTAAATTGGTTGAATATTAATGCAACACATAATTCTAAAATATTTGTGATCACTTGAATTAAATAACAAGATTAAAAAGGAACCTAAATCGGTTGCCCAAATTATCTTATCAGGCGTGATTTTCAATTACATATTCCCTTTTAACATGAAATATGGTGATCATAAAAAATATAATAGAATTACCATTAATATTGGAAGCAATTCAACGATAAATCCAACAATATAAAATCGTTAGAAAAATAATAGAAATAAAAGGAACATAATTCTTACTTTGATTTTGTTTGCTTGCAAATATAAAATAATAAACGAGTTAGTAATTTCAAGAAAATAATAATAAAATAATAATTAAATTAAATTAAATAGAGTTGATTTGGGGCCAAACCCTCAAACAGTTCTACCTTTCACGCCTTGGCTTAAGGACAGAACCACGACTAAAGTATGGACTCCTTGGAGTGCTTGAAGAAGGAATTTTAAAAGAAGAAGGGTAGACTAGAGTTTAGGCTAGAGCATAGAGGAGAGAAAAACATATCATTAATTGATGCCCCGTACATCAGAAATGAGGGGGTATTTATAGAAAAAATGTGCTAAGGGAACACATGTAACCCTAAAAAGATAAAAACCCTAAAAAAAATGCACTGCGACACGGAAAAAGGGTACCGTGACACAGGAAATCCCACCGTCAGACGGGGAACATTCCCGTGACATGATGTACTGATGTGTGACGCGGGAAAAATTTAGTGAACGGGGGACAAAACACGTTAAGGTATACGCGGAAAGGACACGGAAACCCCCGTGTCACAGCAGGTCCCCTGTGCCACGGGGAATCCCACCTTCAGACGGGGCAGTTTCCCGTGACACGGTGGACAAATGCCGTGACGCGGGAGTGTGTAGTCCATTTTTCCGTCTAAATTCATTTTTAACCCTAATTTCATTCAACATTTTAAGTGCCGATTGATAATTTCGGGCCATTTCTGATTTATTATTATTAATTGGGCTAAAAAGAAAATAAGTAAATAAAATAAATAAAAGGTTTGGGCCAAAATAAATAATAAAAAAATAAAATAAAAAAGGTTTGGGCTGAAATTAAAAACTATGCTTTGACTAAACATCAAGGCTGATCCATGGACTATTCAAAAATTAAATTTAATTAAATATGATTTTTTAAGCACTCTCGGGATTAAATACCGAACCCGACCAATAGTGGCGGTGAAAGGTTGTTCATCATCGAGTTTGGTTTTGGGGAGACATTTTTAGGTGTCTACAGAAGCCCCCACTTTGATTGAGTTTGTAGAAACGTCAGTTTCGAAAACGATAGTCAAAGTAGTCGATAGGGATGGAGAATGATTTAAGACGTTCTGCGATCCTAAATCACTCTGTATACGCCGATACCTGCAGAAAAATGTTAGTTTTACAGATAAAAGAGTAAAGGGATAGAATACGTATCTGACACCAGTGTATCGGTGACAAATGAGTTTGGCAGCTTCCTATGCTTGAAGGAATCCACCGGATGACGTTCGTTGAAATGCTTTCCATGTGTGAGGAAAGTCGACTGATGAATTTGGTAGCTTTTTAAGCTTGAAGAAACCTACCGGATGACACTTTCCATGCCTGAGGAAAGTCGACATATGAATTTGGTGTCATTCTATGCTTGAAGAATTCCACCGATAATGCCTTCCATGCTTGAGGAAAGCCAACTTGGAGGTTTTCTATACTTGAAGAAAAATCCACCGATAACGCTTTCCATGCTTGAGGAAAGCCAACTTGGCGGTTTTCTATACTTGAAGAAAAATCCACTGATAACACTTTCCATGCTTGAGGAAAACCGACAACTGATATAATTGCTGAAACTTGTAAGTGTATGATGGTTTAATTATCCCTGAACGTGGGCCGCGGATGATTCACACCTTCAAGTCGTCTATCCGACCATATTAGATGTTTAAAATGTCGACAAATTGACTCTGAAGCTTGCTAGGGGTAAAACGGTAATTTTGATACCCTTTAAATGTCAGCTAGAATTTTCCGCGTAATTTTAATGAGAAACTAACTGTCCAATTTGTGCGGAAAATCGTGCAATTTTGGTCAAAACGCCAGAAATATTCGCTGACAGCTTCAAGGAGTGTGCAGGTCACGCGCGAGACCATTGTGTCACGAAGAGAAACTCCCGTGACACTGCACCTAGTCCTGTCACGCGGTATAAGATCCCGTGACGTTGGATTTTTGTGGTTACAGAACTGGTCAAATGCTTGATTTTAGTGTTTTTGACCAGCTAAAATACACGTGCGCCACGTCATTTCTGTGACATTACACGGTAACGATCACCGTGGCACGGGAAACGGGAGTGTATAACGGGATGCTCTTCTCTTTAAATTTGAGCTTCCATTTGCCATTTCATGCTGCTCTTTCACCATTTTCATCTCCCTGTTCTTGTTTTCTCCTTAAATTTTTTTATTTTTAATTCCGAGAACTACCGTGCCACGTTAGCTCAGCACCGGCGCACGTCTGTCTTCACCGTGTCACGTTTTCAGTCACCGTGACACAGCGGTTCTCCTGCTGTGTTTTTATTTTTATTTTTTATTTTTCTCCGCTACTGCTCGCCGCTGCTGCTGTTCCGGTGCTCGTCGTCTCTGTTAGAAGGTCACCGCGACACGGGCAGGTGTACCGTGCCACGGCTGGAAACACCGTGCCGCGGTATTTGGCTGCTGCGTTCCGCAGTTTTTCTCAAGCATTTTTGAGCTTTCCGAGCTTGTTTCTTCACCAAATTCACTCAAATTTCTGCTATCTTACTTAATTTTGAATTCCTAAGAAGATCCATGTAAGTTCTCTTGCTTTTCGTCTCGAATTTTGATTCAATTTGAGTAGCTTTCATAAAAAAAAACCCTTGAAAAAAAAATCAATTTGGAGATTTTTGATTTTTAGGTTTTATGTTGAAATTCTTGCCATGACTTAGCTTGTATATGTATGTATGTGTGTTTGTGAGCGGTTTGAGACAAAAATTGCATGACTTGGTGAAGAATTTAGCAAATCCCCCTTTTTGGTACTACTTTTGTGAAATGGTGTTCTTGTTATTTTGTCGTTCCTTTGTACTTGTATTGATGATATATTGGTTATAGATCTTGTAAAATATGCCATGATGTGTCGTTCTATTGATTTTAGGAAATTTAAGATTTTAACACCTCACAAAAACCCAAAAATTGATTTTAACACCCCCATAAAAAAATGGATTTTAACACTAGATAAATTTCTACAAATTTGGTATTACCACCACTTAACTGATTCTGTTTAGGAATCCGTTAAGTGGGTCCATAAGCCACGTGTCGTGTTATTATTGGCCAAAAAAAATAAAAAAAATAAAATAAAAAAATTAAAACCTAAAACTACCTAGCCACCACCACAACACCACCCCCGCGCAACCGCCGCCTTCCCCCCAACTCACCATAGCCCTCCCCGAAACCACCACCCGTGTCGCACCACCACCCCCAACCCACCTGAACCCTCCCCCTCCCTTTCCCGCAACCGTAACGCCCCCAAAACCACCAAACCCAAAAATCTCGTCCCCCCTAAACGGCCACGAATCCGGCCTTAAAAGGCCGAAATTGGCTGGTTTTGGGGATTAGTGGCCTTAACCGGCACCTCTTCTGTTGGTGTAAGAATTTTGTAGCCTGTTATTCTTTACCTTGACGTTATTTTTGGCGACTTATTACAACTTTTTATGGTTTCCAGGTTGCTATTGATATCCAGTATCGGCCTTGGACTGGGATGACTAATCTTCCCGAGGCCTTATAGCTTTCGGCATACCGCACTGTTTTTGTTGGTACTGGATGCTTTTTCTGGTATCTTAGGGAGCGTGTTGTTCGTCAGCATAGTGGTGATCGTTTCGTGGTGCCCTTGTCTCCACCGGAGTCGATGATGGACTCACGCTTGCTTAGGGAGTTGATAAACAAGGAGAGCGCTACACTTTTCCTTGGCAGGAGCTTGTGCGTATGGAGGGCGATTATTCGCAGGACTTGCTTCCCTCTTTGGCTCCTCCACCCCGTCTTCCCGAGGTATGATTTCTTTTGAGAATTTTGTCACTAGTCTCTGTTTAAATCGTCAAATAACCTGATTATTCGATCGTATTTTCAGACGATTGTTCGTCGTGTGGGGAAGATTGAAGTCCCGCCTTAATCCGTCCGCTACCCAGGGCCGATCGGTATTACTGAGGATCATATTGCTGACGCGCCAGAGGGTTTCAGACAGGCGCATGAGTCTTTGCCTGAGGTGTTTAATCCGATAAGCTTCTTGACACATTATTCATCCTTTTTAATACCGCTTGTTACTGATTTTTTCTTTGTTTTGTTCTCAGCCTACCCACCCGGAGATGATCGGATTCATGAAGCTGGTTGACGCTTTGAAGTACTGCATCATCAAGCTTCGGCGTGGTGCGAGTTGTCAGGGCGGTTCTGGCGATGTTCTTGAGGTATGTTTACTTTCTTTCATTTTTACCATTTGTTCTATTTTGCACCATTTACATCTTTTGATTTTGTGTCTTTCAAGAGCAACGGAGGTCCCGCTCGCGCTCGAGACATAGAGGCTCGGATGAGGGGGAGCCTAGTCGTGGCAGACGATCTCCTGAGGTTCGTCGGCATTCTAAGTCTCAGCAGGAGCCTCAGCTTTCTCAGCCGTTTGAGGAGGCTCAGTGGCAGCAGCCTCAGTCTTCCCAGCCATTCCAGCACTTTCAGGGTCAGTGGAAGCGACATTCATTTTCACAGTCTTCATAGCCTGGGTTCAGGCCAGTCATCACTCCTGTGGATCTGGGCCTATACTCATTTTCATCGTCTGGGGCGCTTCCTCCACCGGTGCCTGGGTTGTTTTCAGTTCCAGTGTATGGGACGATGCCTCCACCGACGCTTCCTACCTCTTGGAGTCAGTCTACGCCGTTTGCAAGTTGGACGGGTCCTGTTATGAGTTTGACTGCTACTGGAGTTACAGGGACTAGTAGGGATACTACTCCTCGCACCCAGATGATGACGGGACTCTTTGGCTCACCGCTCCCGTATTCACAGGCTGGAGATGACACTGATCCTCACCCTTGTAGTTCTACAGATTTTTGACCAAGGGTCTTTATTTGTACATACTGTGATGACACTTGACGCTGCTTATTTATTATGACTCATTTTGTACATTATTCACATTTATGTATTTATTTGTGTGTATTAGTGTGTGCTTGAGACTCATTGTGTGTGATTGTGTATTTATTAATGATGCAAAGAAAACTTAAGTGGAGGGTACTGAACTTTCCCAAAAGAAAAAAGAAATAAAAAGAAAAGAAAAAAAGGGATGAGTTTTACAACTCTTCCAAAATAAATAAGTATGGAAATGGGACAAGGTTTACAACTTCCCCGAAGAAAGGAAAAAATTAAAAATAAAATAATAATAATAGAAATAATAAAATAAAATAATAAATAATAAAGATAAATAGAAATAAGAATAAAGTAATTAAATAAAATAATAAAGATAAAAATAACATAAAAAAATAATAATAAAAGAACAAAATTAAAAGATAAACGGTGAAGATAAAACAATAAAAATCCGGATAAATATAGGAAAAGGATAAAAAAATGAAAATGTGTGGGCACCCCGACACGGCATTGTACTCCGTGCCATGGCAAAACCTGCCGTGTCGCGGCATAAATTTCCGTGACACGGTGGAAATTCTCGTGTCATGGTGCGCGTATTCTGCAACAGTGTGGTTTGCGTGTATAGAAATATAGATTATGAGTATTTTCGAGCGTTTTCGCTATAAAATAAGACCAGTATATTCATGATATGCATAATTACGAAACTTAAAATCGTTAGAATTTCATATTTCAATAATAATGTCTCAGAATTTTGATAATACATTGCGCGACTGGTCTTATTCTTTGACCAATGCTGACAAAAAAAGTTGGAATTGTTTCATGTCAAGGGCTTATTAGCCCTGAGACATGTGGCGATTGAACATGATTTTCTTAGGGCAGCATTAGACTATTGGAGTCCAGAAATACATTGTTTTAAATTTGATTACGATGAAATCTATCCCCTGCAGGAGGAATTCGGTGCCATCGTTGGGTTTCCTGCCAGAAATCTTATTGCCATGCCTACCCTACGTGAGTATTATTACCAAGACTTTGAACGCCATCTGAATCTGACAGATCCAAATTTTAAAAGAATTGTGTGTGGTAATGAGGTAGAGTTAGAAAAACTTGCAAATTTATATTTCAATCGCCCTGTCTCTGAGTCTTATCATGTATATCGTAGAAGGGATTATATTTTTTGCATGTTTAGCAAGCTTTTCTTTGCAAACGGTAGGGTAGGACATGCTTGTCTAGCATCTGTACTTGAACATGTTGAATCTTGGAGATCTCCTATGCCTACGTGCCTTGGAGAAACTTTGCGCGACCTTGACGAAACAAAAGCTGACCGAAAAGTCGTCAGGAAGGGCTCACTAGCGCTGTTGCAGGTAAAAACACTCTATGAGTAGCCCCCGTGACACAAAACAGGCACGGTGTAACAATGCATTCTGCCATGTCACAGTGGATTATGCAAATAATTTTTTTTTTTCGAGTGATTTTTTTTTTATTTTGCAGATTTGGTTGATGGAGTGTTTAGAACTTTTTGAAGCCCCCGACGCTATTAAAAAATATGGTCCCAACGATCTAGTCCGCAGGAAGAAGAATTACTCTGTGAACATGTCGTATGAAGATTGGAAGAATTTCTTTGCAAAGAGAAAATTTTCCTTTCGTTGGGTGGTGCCTTGGTGGAGGCTTACTAGGATGGTTGGTACGAATGATACTCCGTATTGTCGCGTTCCTAGTATCTCAAGGCTGACCTTTTATTGTCCTTCTCTATTGATGCGACAATATGGACTTGAACAAGTAGTTCCACGCTATAACGATAGTCCTCGTGAAGTATCGTTGCGTGAAAGTAACGTTCACAAGTACAAGGCTTATGGGATTAGAATACCTTTGTGGACCGTTTCTGCAAGTAACCAAGCTCCTCCTACCTTATCTGGTGCATACAAGGCAAGGTTGAATCCTAGAAGTAGGAGGGAATGAGTTGGATCACGCAACTTTGATGTGAACGACCGTCTTGGAAGTAAGAAAGCGCATCCTAAAGATCATCTAGGTCTGAGAACACAAGGAATTGAGTTTAAGACTCCTATATTTCCTAAAAAGAAGAATTATGTGAAAGGAAAGGGTAAGGAGAAGATGGTTTATAGAGAGAAGCAATCAAAGAATTCTAAAAAAGGTGAAAGGGGTGAACATTCGACTAGGGTTGTGACGGTTCGGGCTACAAAACACACATTAATGGTGAAGGCCGACCTAGTTGAAAAAGAGAAGGAGGTTCCTAAAGTTAAGAAGGATTAGATTAATATGCTTTGCTTATATGATTTAGAATTTTTATTTTTAAAATAAGGCGCATGATACCAATAATTGTAGTCACATTTATTTCAATAATAATAGCATATTTATTTTCGCCTTAAATAAAAATTACAATGACTTTTTTTTTGTATATATATCCGAGTCAAGAAGTCGGACGCAATGGAAGGATAAAAAATAAACGTTGAACGAATAACAGAATTCACAAAGTCTGCGTCACTAAAAAAATCGCAAAGTCTGATATTTCACCGTGCCACGGTGGAAACTGCCGTGACACGGTGGAATTCCCCGTAGCGTGGCAATTGTTTTTTTTTTTTTGGAATTCCACCGTGCCACGGTAGAAACTGCCCTGACACGGTGCAGTTCCCTGAGGCGCGACAAGTTCTTTTTTTTTGTTGCAATTCCATCGTGCCACAGTGGTAGCTGCCGTGACATAGTGGAAATCCCTATGCCACGGTGGACCTTGTGTTTAGGGTAATTTTACCCCGCCACGTGGTCCAATCAGCGGATGACACGTGTCAGCCTTAGGCTGGCCCAAAGTGGACCAATCGCTGCTTGACACGTGTCATCCAGAAAAGGAGGGAAAAAGGCGGCCTTCAGGCCCAAATCCCGAGAAAGCCGCAAAACGGCGCAGCCCACCAATGATTAGGGTTCAGTGACCTAATCAAGGGCACAAATCCCAAAGACCCTATAAATAGGGAGATGTCCCTCATTTTGAGGGCACGTTTTACCATTTATTACACATTTACTCTTTGATAGAGACATCCTGAGCTTGGAATCCGAGTAGAACCCCACCTAAACTTCCGCACCCTTTTTCTCCCTTCAAGTTTCTAAATTGTGCGTCGGAGGCGGAGCACCACCCAACCGGTGTCTCCGTTTGTTTTGCAGGTACAACTCACTCTGGACCAGTCTTCGTGTTGTAACTCTCCCGAGGGACAAAAAGACCCAAAACATTTGGCGCCGTCTGTGGGGAGAGTACCTCGAAGATGGTTCAAGAGTTTGTACCACCCCCTAACCGTCTGGGCGAAGACCCAGAAGTCTTTACAGACCATGAGGATGAAGATCCTCAAGTTGAAACCTTTACAGCCAAAGACGACTCTCTCAGAATCAAGCGCATCCGGCCTAGAGAGACTCTGGAGCGGGGTGCCTCCCAGGCGGGTGCAAGTAGACCCCCTGGGCAGCCAGAAGGGGAAACCCATACGGCAGCTGGATCAGCGCCTGTCACCTGAGACGAGCTCATGAGATTCATGACACGTTTCAAGGGTGAAATTAAAGAGCTGATCACCCAGAGCCGGGCTGGCCCAAGTAGAGGTCAGTCGGCCAAGAAGACTCCTCTGGAAAAGGGGAAGTCAGTCAAAGATCGGCAGCCCACTCCTCATCCATAGGAGAAGGCAGCCGGGACCATTGATTGGTCCAAAATTCTGTTTCCTAAGGGGAATAACAATAACTCTCGCCAGACTCAACAACAGGTGAGAAGTAAGAAATCAACTCTTGATGCCCGGGAGATCATAAACCGGAAGAGAAACCAATCGCTGTCTGAAGTCGGCTTCAACGTCGAACTTTCCAGACAGCTTCAACAACATTTCTGCAGGGAGCGCACCCTCCTTGCATGAAAGCCATACAAGCGGTAATACCGTCTATTCTGGCCCTCACATGATTAGAGCTATACCGTATGTGCCTACTCAGGCTTACGGAAAGTATCCCCCTCAATTGATGCAGCCGACCCTCTTTGGAGGTCAGGCGGCATATCCAAATGTCCAGCCATTGGACTGGCAGCTTCATCTGCTGCGCCTGGATGAATAGCCTTCTGCGTTCACCCGGGAGATAACCGAGGTGGCCCAATCGGCCAAGGTTAAGAATGTATTGGTTGGTACCTATGATGGTACCACCAATCCGGAAGACCACCTCATATCTTACACCAACCTCGTGTATCTACAGGGGTTGGATGATGCCACTTGGTGTCGGTGCTTCTCGGCTACATTGAAGGGCATTGCCCAACAATGGTTTGGTAATCTGCCAGCCGGGTCCATCAAAATTTCCAAGAAGCTCGCCTTCCTGTTTGCTTCTAACTTCTCAATGAACATCCCTGCTAAGAAAACAAGCCTTGATTTGAGCACTGTTAAGCAGGGAGAGAGAGAAGGGCTGCGCTCATATGTCAGGCGGTTCAATCTGATTAGAATTCAGATTCAGGACTGTCTGATGAGGTAGCTTTTACAGACTTTTTCAAGGGTCTGAGAGACGGGTCGACCTTTAAGTTCGACCTCGTCAGAAAAGGGGCTTTCACTTTACAAGCGGCTCTGAGGGAGGCGGAAAGTTACATTCAAGCTATCGACTTCTGCTCGCCTGGTAACCAGTCGGACTCCAAGAATTCTGAAAAACCGAAAGACAGCCGGTCTGCTCAGCCGGCAAAAAATAAAGAAGAGAGCAAGAAAAGAAAAGAAATCTGGACGGTTAATGATTCTGACCAGCCGTCTCAGAAGAAAAAGAAAGAGTTTAAACCGTATGTCCCCAAGTACGAGTTTAATAAAGGCTGAAACTCCATCCTCATGGAGGTAAAGGACCGGCTGTCCATTGAGAAGCCAAATCCTATGAAGAGTTTTGTCCAGTCACGGAACAAAAATAAATTCTGTCAGTTCCATGAGGAGGTCGGCCATGATACCAATGACTGCTTCAGTCTTCAGCGGGCGTTGGACCGTCTGACAGACAAAGGGCTGTTGAAGTCCTACATTTCTAAGTCCCCAGTCGGGGCCAATAAGAAAAACAAGGGTCAGTCCTCCAAGACTGACCCCCAGCCTGCTAGTAGCTCGGATACCGACAAGGAGCCGGTCTACACAATAGCAGGCGGGTTCTCCTGTGGTGGCCCTACCATTCGGGGCACCAAGAGCCATCTTCGAAAGATGGACAAGGATGATGATGAGAAGGCGTCTGCAAGCACCTCCTTCCCAGACGTCTTGATCACTAAGAAGGATATGGGCAGCGTCCGCCGTCCGCATGATGACCCGATTGTCATTGAATTTAAGGTTCCAACCAACTGGTTGGAAGAATCCTTATTGACACCGGCAGCTCATCAAATATCATCAGCCTCCGGTGCCTGCAAAAGATGAAATACAATGTCAGCAGCATGCATCCGGTCACCCACCCCTTGGTTGGTTTTGGGGGTGGGATGGTCTACCCAGCCGGAAGAATTGACTTACCCATCCGGCCGGGGGAGAAAGGCCAGGGACGACATATTGTCGTCAGATTCTTGGTCGTTGAGGAGTTGACCGCCTACAACATTATCCTTGGCCAACCAATTCTCAACGTAGCCAAGGCAGTAATCATCCCGTCTCTGATGCTTATCAAATATGAGAGGGATGACGGCTCTGTTGGTTCCCTGAATGGGGATCAGAAGACGGCCCGAGAGTGCTATCTCTCAGCCGTCCGAGATACCGTGGCCCCAGGCGGTCAAGAACCAATTGACCTTGACAATGTCAAGGATGCCGATCCAGCACCTGCCCCACCAGCAACCAGAAAGAAAAGAAAGGCACCTCTGCTGGTGGAGGTGATGAAAGAGAAAAAATAGCAATCACTGACCGGTGAATGGTCAGATGAGCTCCCTCCTCAACTGGCTGGTGAAAGCATTGATCTCGTTCTGGATGATAGCCGTCCGGAACGTACTGTAAAGGTTGGGACGGTTGCTCATGCTACTTTGGGTGCAAACTTGCACCTCCTGCTCAAGGAATTCAAAACATTTTTGCCTTTGAAGTGGAAGAGATGCTAGGCGTTAGCCCGGATCTTGCTGTCCACAAGCTTGCCGTGGATCCTAAAAAGAAGCCCATCCAGCAAAAGAAAAGAAACCACGGTGAGGAAAGAAGTCAGGCGGCAGCTGCCGAAGTCAAAAATCTGCTAGACGCCAAGTTCATTCGGCCCTGCAACTTTCCCGACTGGGTGGCCAATGTGGTCCTTGTTAAGAAACCGAATGGGACCTTGCGCATGTGTGTTGATTACACAGACCTCAACAAGGCGTGTCCAAAGGACAGTTACCCGCTTCCAAAGATCGACAGTCTAGTCGATTCTACAGCCGGTCACGCCTTGATGAGTTTCATGAATGCCTACTCTGGCTTCCATCAGATACCCCTGTGAAATAAAGATCAAGAGAAGACTGCCTTCGTCACTGATCAGGGGTTATTCTGTTATATTGTGATGCCGTTTGGCTTGAAAAATGCGCCTGACACTTTCCAACGGATGATTAATACGGTCTTCATTAATCAGATTGGGAGGAATGTGGAGGCATACATCGATGACATGATAGTCAAATCCAAGCTGCAGACGGATCACCTTGCTGATCTCCGAGAAACATTCACCATTCTCAGGCGGCATAAGGTTATGTTAAATCCTAAGAAATGCGTCTTTGGTGTTGAGTCTGGGAAGTTTCTGGGATTCCTAATTGATCAAAGGGGGATATAGGCTAACCGTGAAAAGATACAGGCGGTGATAGACATGAAGTCACCCCGTTCTGTCAAGGAAGTGAAGAGACTCACCGGCTGTCTGGCCGTCTAGGGGAGGTTCCTCAGCCGGTCAGGCGACAAGTGCCTCTACTTTTTCCAAGCAATCAGGAAGAAGACCAGATTTGAATGGGGGACGATGCTGAGGCGGCATTTCAGAGGTTGAAAAAGCATTTACATTCTCTACCTAGGTTGGTCAGTCCTTTACCTAGGGAGACGTTGTACATGTATTTAGCCGTCTTAGATCATGCCCTCAGTGTCGTTCTCCTTGCTGAGCGAGACGACGTGTAGATCTCGGTTTACTTCATTAGCCATGTTCTTAAAAATGTTGAACTCCGGTACCCCATGGTTAAAAAATTTGGCCTTGCTTTGTATATGGCTATTGAAATGCACTGACCAGCCACTCAAGCGGTCAATGTCTACTTTGGACTCATCCGGGAGAATGTTGAATTGGGCTATTGAAATGCAAAGTCTTGAGATCACTTACGAACCAAGAAAGGCAGTGAAAGGTCAGGCGTTTGCCGACTTCATTGTTGAAATGACCCGTCCGGTGGCTCCGGATAATCTTGATCAGGTTTGGAAAGTGTATGTAGACGGGAGCTCTACAAAGAACGGCTGTGGTGTAGGCGTAATCTATGAGTCTCCTGAAGGGGACAGATTTGAGTATGCCCTACGCTTCAAATTTCAAGCCTCTAACAATGAGGCGGAATATGAAGCCCTGCTAGCCGGCATTCGCATGTGTAAGGCGGCAGGGGCCATGAAAATTGACGCCTACTCTAATTCTCAATTGGTTGTTAGCCAGTATGAGGGAAGCTACGAGGCTACTCATCCGGCTATTATAATTAAATATCTTCAGGCAGTCAAAGAAGAGACTAAGGCACTTGAGGAATTCCGGCTGAGTCAAGTGCCTAGGTCGGAAAACGATCAGGCGGATGCATTGTCAAAACTGGCGTCTTCCGCCTGCCATGATACGCCTCGGTCAGTCTTTTGGGAAGTTCTTGAAAAGAGAAGCATCTATGAGGATCCCATTGGAATTCTGGACCGAAACTCTACCTGGATGGATGGCATCCGGGCCTACCTCTCAGACGGTACACAGGAAGCAGCCGTCCTGAAAAAGCGAGCTGCAAGCTTCGAGTTGAAAAATGGAGAACTCTTCAAGGCGGGGTTTCTGAAGCCTTTGTTGAAGTGTGTCACCCCAGAAAAGGGGAAAGAAGTTCTCGAAGACTTGCATTCGGGATTCTGCGCCTCCCACATAGGCGGCAAGTCCCTAGCCGTCAGAGCTAGACGACATTATTTTTGGCCCACTTTTGAGGCAGACGCCAAGGAGTTGGTAAAGAAATGTGACAAGTGCCAAAAATTTAACGAACTCATTCACCGTCCGGCTACTGATCTGACGGCCATCCACAGCCCAATCTCGTTTGCAAAATGGGGCATGGACATTCTAGGTCCTTACACGCCTGCTCCAGGCGGAAAGCGCTACATCTTGGTGGCTATGGATTATTTCACCAAGTGGGTAGAAGCTGAGGCGGTTAAAAACATCAAAACCTCAGACGTGATTTCCTTCATCTGGAAAAAAATTATCACCCGGTATGGGGTACCTATGTCTATGGTGTTTGATAATGGTCCTCAATTTGAGACGCCTCAGCTAAAAACTTGGTTGGGAGATCAGGGGATCTCAAGCTTTTTTCATCTGTTGGCCGGCCCCAAGCAAACGGCCAAGCTGAATCCTTCAATAAACTCATCTTAGGCGGCATTAAGAAGAAAATAGAAAGAGCCGGTGGCTTATGGGCAGAAGAGTTAATCCATGTCCTATGGGCCATCCGGACAACATCAAAGGGGGCAACCGGTGAAACCCCATTTCTATGGTTTACGGTGCTGAAGCCGTCTTGCCCATTGAACATTACGAGCCGACTCTCAGAGTCATGCTATATGATGAAGAGGCAAATTGGGAAGCAATGCGCCTGGCATTGGACTCATTCCCGGAGCCCAGGGGCAATGCCGCCCCTTGCGTCATGATATTTACCGTTTGAGAATGACGAGAGCCTACAACAAAATACATAAGCGTCCTTTGAAAGTTGACGACTTAGTGTTACGAAAAATGGAGGCAACCGGTAGGGCTAATGAGCTGGGGAAGCTAACTCCAAATTGGGAAGGCCCCTACCGGATCTATGAAGAAGTAAGGGATGGCACCTACCGCCTGGAAACTCCAGACTGCAGGCGCCTGCCTAGAACTTGGAATGTAGACAATCTGAAAAAGTACTACTTCTGAGAATGTAAATTTTTTGTAAACAGTGTCAGTTAATGAAGATTCAGACTTTGTTTGCAGAATTGATTTGTCGTTTGATTATCCATCCGGGTAATACCTAGACGGATTCTTCATTTACCTAACTAAGTTCGATACTTAGTAAAGGTTACATTTGTTTGACCGCCTGGGTAATACTCGGATCCGTTGTTTATTTAAGTTTGATACTTTGTTTATCTAACTAAGCTTGATTATCTGCCTGGGTAATGACGGATTTTCATTTACCTAACTAAGTTTGGTACTTGGTATGATTAATTAATTGCTTGTCCGTCTGGGTAATACCTAGACAGACTTGTTTATTTAAACAACTAAGTTTGACACTTGGTGTAAATCGGCCAATGCTCCGATTAAAAACTAAGCACAAAAATGCTTAGTGGTTGTACAACCGGTCCTAAACAAGACCAGAGGCTGAAATGGCCGGATGGTTGCTCATTTTATAAAATTACCTGTCCCAGCATGGACAAAGGCGTCCGGCGACACCCCTCCGGGTGCAATCGTCGCAGAGAACAGACTGTTTGTCGGTTCTACGTACCCATGCAGATGGCAAAAATTGAACAACCGAATTGGTTAACTCATAGCCGTTTGACCAGAATGATCTATGATGAACAATCAAGTTACCAAATACCGGATGCCCTGGGGCATCAATCGGTCTCCGGCTAAAGTTCTCACAGGTTATTTATTCCAAAATTGCACTCTCTATCCCAATCAGGGCAAAAGAGTTGTTCAATTGCTATGAAATCTCTACCAGGACGGACAAAACGCCGCCTGGGTAGTACCTGGAACGCCTGTTGGTCAACGACTGTGCACTTGGTTTGGGGCAATCACTATTGTGATTGATTGACTTACAAAACGTATCATGCTCTTTGCTGCATTAGACGTTTCCAAGTTAATCAACCAACTCCACTTGAAACCAATCACACAGCCGTCCAGGGGCAAGGACAGCCAGACTATTGATTAGTTAGGCAAAAAATCGCCGCATGCTATTGATAAGTTGGGCAAAAATGAAAGATTAAAACTCGCAAAAATTGAGAGTCAAACGCAAACGCAATATGATCAAAATCGAATCAGCCGGTGCATTCATTAAAGCCCACCCAACCAAATGGTTGTAGTGGATAAAATGTTAACCGGACCCCGTTCGGGAGAAAGAGAAATTGTTAATTAACCCGGCTCCTTAGCCGGTAAATACAAATATACTCGGCACACAGGCCGGAAAAACAAGTTTTGGCATAATGCTGCTGAATAAATAAAAGAAAAAACAAAAACAGAGATTGGCGTGCTGCCGCTGAAAAGTCACTTCTGGCCTGCAGGCGGCTCCTCCTGGTCCTCTTCCTCACCGTCCGAGGGAATCTTTTGCGCTTCACCCGAACAAGGTAGCTGAGGCACGAGAGGCACATTGTTGGCGTTAACATAGGTGTCGAAGGACTCAGGCTCTGGCTCACCTCTCTCTCTCAAGTACACCACGTCCTCGGCGTACCTGTGAGCCAGTGCCCAGACGCCATAATCCGCGTCTGGGTACAAGGCAGCCCAGGAGATCTTCATTCGGGCGTCATTGTCAGCGTCACTTTCAGCAACTAGGCGGTTCTGCTCCGCCTCCAGGGTTGCTGCAAAGTTCTTCTAAGCCTGAGCAGCCTCCTTCTCTAGCTTCTTAACCTTGGTCTTCAGGTTGGTGTTCTCTTCAGAAATACCCTGAAGATTGCCAAGGTCCGTCTGGGCCTTCTTGAGCGCCTCATCAGCCTTTTTGGCACTCTCATCCGCCTTCTTCTGGGCCTCCTCTACCTCCTTCCGGGCCGTCTCAGCATCAGTCGCCCGCTGTTTGGCCGTCTCCAGATCTGACTCCAGCTGCTGGATTCTAGACGCCTGTGTCATAATGATTTCTTTAGTTTCAAGTTCATTTACGATAGTCGAGTGTAAAGCAATATTGTCAGCATCTATGGCGGATTTCTTGGCCCTTTTGACCTCTTCCCGTTTGCGGGAATAAGGACGTTTGAGCCCGTCCACCCGCAGCATAGCCTGCAACAAAGCAAGCGGTGTGAGTATTGCAGGCGGGATAAAACACTTGGAAAAAATAAAATTGAATTGACAAGTTTCTTACCTCATCCAGAAGGGATAGAATGCATTCAAGATGGAACGTCTCTATCCCAGGGATACTGTCTTTTATCCCTCTTCCGGACGGCTTCCAGCATGGCCTTGGCATGCTTCTGGACGTCTGGCCAGCGGGGAGATTGATCTGCACCACAATCAATACGTGATGAGTGCGAAACTAAGGCAACACATATTTGTTGCCGACCGTCTAAAGATGACGTCTGTTGAGAGTGGGATTTCACCCGCAAAGGCCACCCCAGCTCAAGCGGGGATTCAAAAGGGTTCTTACCTTCAGAGCCAACCAAGCGGGAACCGCTTGCAGGCATGGAGAACCCCCCGGTCGTTGTTACGGGGTTAACGAGGCTGAGGCCCAGGCTACCGCCTACCTTCTCGTTTCGCCCCGCTATCCGCATCTGCTGATGCCCGGCTGAGGCGCTAGGAGTTGACGCGGAGGTGGATTTTTTGATTTTGTTGAGAACAGAGGGGGTCTCCTCCCTAGCCCGTTTGAGTTGTTTCTCAAACGTCTTTCCAACCTCTCCACCCTGCGAAAATAACCAAGTCAATGTTAGCATCCGGGAAAAATAGTTTTAAAGATCAATTTAAGAAAGGGTCAGGTGTTTATTACCTTGGCCTTGACCTCAGTCGCAGCTTTTTCCGCAACCTGCTTGCGGATGAGTGCAGAGGACCGCTTGGGAGTTTTCTCCATCTACAACATGTTTAATGCTTCCTGTGTAAAAAGAAAGAAATTGGTCAATATCATAAATCAATTTCGATAGAAAAATACTACAGACGGATATAAACTCAGGCGCATACATTTGGTAAACATGTGCCCTAGACCGCAGGCGGCTAGGAAACACTCGTCCCTGAACCAGGCGCTCTTGGAGATCCAGTTCTTGGGAACTTTTATTGTTTCCCCGGTTGACAAGGTCGCGTCTGTGAGGCCGAAAAAGTCTGCCTCAATGATCTTGTCAAAATCTTCCTCTGGGATCCGGGGAAGAGCGCACTTACGGCCTATCAAGTCGGGCTTCTTATTATACAAACGGAATTCATAATTCTCCCGTCTGGTTGGAGCTGACATCAGGTAGAACCTGCGCTTCCAGCCGTCGAATTTCGAGACCTTGTCCAAGGTCATCATATATTAAGGATGCGTGGTTAGAGTGTACCACGCCTTCCAGCCGCCTGGGCTTCTGCCAAGATAGTGCATACTAGAAAAAGCCTCCCAGCCGGGGTTAAGCCCTTGGAACTCGCAGGCGGCAACATACCCCAGAATGTTTGTCCAAGAGTTGGGGGTAAGTTTCCAGACTCCGAGGCCGTAGCCTTTTAAAATTGCCTTCACCGCCTGGTGAAGGGGGAAGCGAAGGCCAGCCTTGAACGCCGCCTCATAACAGCCGAAATAGCTGTTGGCGTTCTCTTGATCGTCTTCCCAAGCGATGGTGCCATTCTCAGGCGGCACCCGGATCCTATACCCGTCTCCTAGCGGGTGCATTTGAGTAAAATTCTTTAAGTTTTCCTCAATTTGGATCCGGTCCTTGGAGGAGACGTGGATGTTGAAGGGATCGTCCTTCTCGTTCCATTTTTTCCTTTCCTCCTCCTCGCTATCCTGAAGCAGGGGTAAGTCATCACTGCTCTCAGAGGTAGAGGCGGAGCTGTCTCCCTCCGTCTCTTCCTCATTTTGGGTCAAGGGGGCAGAGGCGGCCTCATCGCCGCCTTGGTCGCACTCTTCCAAAAAAGAGTCAGCGGGGGTTGAAGGGGCGCGCAGAGGGGATCTCTCCAGAGCCGTCTGGTCTCCCTGACCAGACGTTTCTCCCTTAGGCGTTTGGCCGCCTGAGCCTTTGCTCCTTTAATTTGGATCAGTCGCCGTCTGCATTGTCTAAGCCATTGTGTCTTGCACAGACACATAACCGGTCAGAATCTAAGGCAAAGGGTGGTCCCAACACCCCGAGACGGAACTCCCAATCCTAGACTCAGTCGTCCCTGGTGACCGGCTAGACTCTAACCTAGGCTGTGTTGTGTGTGTTGGTGATGCATACATTTATTGCAAGAAATATGTACAAGTGGTGAAAAAATAAAAAGAGCTGAGAGAGGCAGAGACGGTACCTTTTGAAGTGATATCTGAAACTAGGCGGTCCGGCTGGGTCGGTGAAAAATGAGCTCTCTTGCTTGCGCTTGACTCGAACAGATGACTTCTGCTCTCTCAAAGTTCTTTCTCAAGAAAATTTTTTGTAAACGTACAAAATTATGAGGGTAAACGCCTATATATAGAGGGTAAATATGGGGGCATTCTCGTAATTTACTCGGAAGGTGAACGGTTACTCTTTAATGGTAAAATTACCGCCAATAGGAGCGTGACAAGTGTCACAGATGCCACGTGGCGTGCCACGTCGCATCTGTGAGGGGCAAATGTTTAGGGTAATTTTACCCCGCCACGTAGTCTAATCAGCGGATGACACGTGTCAGCCTTAGGCTGGCCCAAAGTGGACCATTCCCTGCTTGATACGTGTTATCTAGAAAAGGAGGGAAAAAGGCGGCCTTCAGGCCCAAATCCCGAGAAAGCCGCAAAACGGCGCAGCCCACTAATGATTAGGGTTCAGTGACCTAATCAAGGGCACAAATCCCAAAGACCCTATAAATAGGGATATGTCCCTCATTTTGAGGGCACGTTTTACCATTTATTACACATTTACTCTTTGATAGAGACATCCTGAGCTCGGAATCCGAGAAAAACCCCACCTAAACTTCCGCACCCTTTTTCTCCCTTCAAGTTTCTAACTTGTGCGTCAGAGGCGGAGCACCACCCAACCGGTGTCTCCGTTGGTTTTTCAGGTACAGCTCACTTCGGACCAGTCTTCGTGTTGTAACTCTCCTAAGGGACAAAAACACCCAAATCACCTTGGATGATGAACTGGCAAATTTTCTTACTTTTAGCTCCATTTTGTCGTGGCGCAATGCTGAACTGGCGTGTGTACTTGACAGACGGAGGAAGGATTTAATATTTTAAAAGTGGTCGGGCCCCCTTGAGGGGTTGCCTACGTATCCTTAAAAAGGAATCAGGCCAAATGTAGCTCTATTGGGTCATGAACCCATGCAACTAGGCATAAAATTTCTTGAGTTGATCTAAGTTGGTTAAATTGTGGAAACCGTTACCATCCATATCTACCAATTGTGCCGCTCCGCCAGACAAAATGAATTTGACAATGTACGGATCTGACCAATTTGGTCTAAATTTTCCTCTTGGATCCAACACATTTTTGCGAAGTGCTTTAAGCACCAAGTCACCTTCCTTGATGTTCCTAGTCTTGACTTTTTTTATTGAAATGTAGCGCCATGCGCTGTTGTAGGTTTGGACATGATGCAAAGCTGCCAAGCGTTTTTCGTCAAGTAAGACTAGTTCATCATATCTTGCTCTAATCCAGTCGACTTCATCTAGTTTGCTTTCCAACGCGATTCGGACAGAAGGGATTTTGAGCTCTATTGGTTGTACAAATTCAACTCCATAGACCAAAGAGAAAGGGGTAGCCCCCGTTGATGTGCGAATAGAGGTTCGATAACCCCAAAGGGCGAAATGTAGCTTACTTGGCCAATCTTTGTAATTTTCTGTCATCTTTTCGATGATAGTTTTCACATTTTTGTTGGCCGATTCGACCGCACCATTTGTTTGTGGCCTGTACGGTGATGATCTGTGATGCTTGATATGATATTTATGTAATAGTTCTGCGCATTCGGCTTGGAAATGCGTTCCATTATCACTGATCATCTCATGGGGTACCCCATAGCGGCATATGATATTTTTCTCAATGAATTGAGCTACATGTTTTGCTGTTAACTTAGCATATGAGGTAGCTTCGACCCATTTGGTGAAATAGTCGATTGCTACGAGGATGAATTCATGTCCCCCTTGTTCTGGTGGCGTTATCTTTCCAATGATGTCGATACCCCAAGTAGAGAAAGGCCATGTAGAGGTATATGTGTAGAGAAGCGAAGGTGGAACGTGCTGTAAATTTGCATAGACTTGACATTTCATACATTTCTTGACGTATTCGTGACAATCTCTCTCCATGGTAGTCCAATAATAACCTTGTTGTTAAATCTTCTAAACTAACATCTTCGCATTCATATGCGTTCCACATATGCCGGCATGAAGATTTTCCATGGTTTTGTGTGCTTCTTTCTTGGCTATGCATAAGAGATTTCTCCCTAGTGCAGTCCTCTTGTGGAGTTCTCCCCTGATGAGCACATAATGTGAGGTCAGGAGCCTCAAAGCACGGTGTGCCCTTTTATCAATATTAGGAGGGTATTCTCCTTTTTTCACGTAATTAAGGATATATGTATACCATGACTCTTCATCTTCTTCTTGTGGTTCTTGTTCATCATCAAGTGCGTGAACATAAGCCGACTCATATCTTCTTTCTATGGTCAACGACATTCTGATTGTATCTGTTGGAATTCGCACCATTGATGCTAATTTAGCCAGTGCGTCGGCAAACTGGTTTTCTTCTCTAGGCAAGTATGTATATTCCCCTTCATCTAGTTGCTCCGTGAGAGTTTCCAGATGAGCTTGATACGTAGCGAGACTTTCACTTCTCACCTTTCATCTCTTGGAGATCTGGTTAATGATTAGTGATGAATCACCGTAGATTATGAGATTCTTAATTCCCAAGGCCACAGCTGTTTCTAATCCCAAAATGCATGCCTCGTACTCTGCGGCATTGTTGGTGACATCTATGTCGAGCTTCATGGAAATTGTGATATGCTCTTCATTGGGTGACACGAGCAAGCGCCTACACCACAAACTTTTTGGTTTGAATCTCCGTCAAAGTAGAGCGTCTAGCTATCATCCTCGGTCATGAGTAGATCTTCTTCAGGGAAATCGTATTCATCTTCTTCTTTCTCAACTTCTTCTAGCGAAAAATCTGCTAAGAAGTCAGAAACCGCAGAACCTTTGATGGCTTTTTGTGGTACAAATTTCAAGTCAAACTGAGCAAGCAAGGTTGACTATCCACCTTGATAATCTGCCATTGAGTGTTGCTTTTTCGAACAAGTATTTGAGAGGATCCATCTTGGACACGACATGCACTGTGTGAGTGAGCATGTAATGTCTTAGTTTCTGTGCGGCGCACACAAGTGCGAGACACAACTTTTCAAGCGGTGTGTATCGTGTCTCATATCCTTGAAGCTTCTTGCTCAAATAGTAAATTGCATTCTCCTTGCTTTCGATCTCTTGTGCTAGCATTTCCCCCATCGTTTCTCTTGTGACCGTAAGGTAGAGTCGAAGAGGAGAGTCAGGTATCGCTGGCGCTAGCATGGGTGGGTTTGCCAGGTACTCTTTGATTTTATCGAAAGCTTTTTGGCAATCATTATCCCATGTGACTGGGATATTTTTCTTAAGCTTCTTGAATATAGGTTCACATATCGCCCCCGAGTTTTGATATGAACCTACTTATATATTGCAGCCTTCCGATAAAGCCTCGAATTTCTTTCTCATTCTTGGGTGGTGGCATGGCCATGATCGCTTTAACTTTCGTGGGATCAATTTCAATCCCTCAAGAATTGATCACATATCTAAGTAGTTTGCCTGATGTGACCCTAAATGCACACTTTGCTGGATTTAATCTCATGTTGTACTTGCGGAGTCTTTCAAAGAACTTGCGAAGTGCAATGATGTGGCATGGGTGATCTTTTGACTTGACGATCATATCGTCAACATAGACCTCCTCCTCTTTGTGCATCATATCATGTAACAATGTTGTGGCTGCTCTTTGGTTGGTGGCACCGGCGTTTTTCAACCCGAATGGCATTACCGTATAGCAATATGTACCCCATTGTGTGATGACTGTTGTTTTCTCCATATCTTCTTCGGCCATTAATACTTGATTATATCCGGCGTAGCCGTTCATGAACGATAGGAGTGCATGGTTTTCTGTGTTATCGACCAGAATGTCAATGTGAGGTAGAGGGAACCCATCTTTTGTGCTTGCCTTATTGAGGTCCCTGTAATCAACACACATTCTGACCCTTCCATCCTTTTTTAGAACTGGAACCACATTTGCTATCCACTCTAGATACTTGGATACTTTGATGAAACCTACAGCCAATTGCTTTCTGATTTCTTCTTTGATTTTGAGAGCGACATCCGGTTTCATTCTGCGTAGCTTTTGTTTGACAGGCTTCATTCCTGGAATGAGTGGTATCGTATGCTGAGCTATGCCCCTGTCAATTCCAGGCATATCTTGGTATGACCAAGAAAATACATCAACAAATTCACTAAGCAAGTTAATTAGTTCTTTGCGTTCATCTTGACTTAGTGTTTATCCAATTTTTACTTCTTTGATAGTCGTATCATTGGAAATATTAACTGTTTCTGTATCTTAAATAACTGTTGTTTTATTTTTGTGTTCTTCCATTGCTTTTATTATTTCTTTGTCATTTTTATCATTAGCAAAGCAATATTGATCAGGGTTAGGGGAATGACAAGCATCATAAGCAAAGGTATTCATTTTATTGAATTCATTGGTCATTACATCAAGGGGGGCAAGGTCAGCTGCGACCTCACCGGAATTATTTGGGATAGAAAGAGAAGACTCAAAAAGAGACTCAGGATTGGACTCTATAGCAGAAATAGGGTCGGCCTCAGACCCTAAGGACTCGTCTACAGACTTAGACTCGGTCTCGGACTCGGATTCGTCAAACATAGGACCTTCGCTAGTGGTTATTTCCAAATTCTCTCCGCTTGGCGTAGTGATCTTCACCGTCTTGCGCCATCCCTTTGAAACATTATCAGGCTTAGATTCATTCTTTTCTAATCAAAAAAGAAGATTAATATTCATATTATCAGAGTTTGGACTAGTCGGTTTCTTAGTTGTGAAGAGTTCTTTGACTTCATCGACGAAGTCACAATCAAGGAACATCTCGAACCCTGGCTCACGCCTCCCATCGTGGACGAAAGGCTCAGGGAATTCATAACATGGGATGTCTTCCCCTTCTTTGATATATTGGCCATTGAGGGTGAATGGATATGGATCCATGGCCATTTCCGTCTTCATGATTCGAGCATTATTGCGAGCCTTCATTTTTAGGAGAGCTTGTTTCAGATCTTCTTTTATTGGCTTGAATCTTAAGCCAAAGGTATCTTTCTTAAGTGCAGCAGGATGGCCCCAAAGTTAAGCCATTTTATTTTTAAGTCCGAGAGTCATTCCAGGGAAATGCCCTTGCTTCTTCATAATGGCATTAACATTGGTATTTGAATAAGGATCAAAGTCGAGATGACACTTCTCCTCTTCTTCGATCATAAGAACATCATCGAGCGAAAACCTCCAGAGATCTTCATCTTCTTCATCATGTTCAACATGGACGATGGGAGTATCGATAACTTAAATGCGCATGGGGAGGCACCAATGGTAATTGGAACCCCTCCAACTATGGCTTTCACTTTTTGGTGCAACGACGATGGGATCGCCTTTAGCTCATGAAGCCAAGGACGTCCTAACAACAGATTGAAAGAAGCCTTAGTGTCCACCACCTGGAACTTGGTGCGACGTTTAATGGCTCCAGTGTTTATGTTTAGCATGATAGTACCCACGGCTTGACGACAAGTATTATCATAAGCACGAATCCCTTGAGTAGAGGGAGTCAATTCTTCATTTTTTTATGCCCAACTTCTTTGTAGTGCTGTAGACACCCATTTGTGTCTCCCCAAAACCAAACCCGGTGATGAGTACCTTTCACGTCGAATCATAATCGAATGAAGCGAAAGTGTGGAAAGTCCAGTGTTGCGGATAGTTTTAATTTCTTTTCTCTTCTCTCTGTTTTTGAAAACTTATTTTAAGAAAACAGCCAATCCAGTTTGGTTGGTCCATAATATGGGTCAAATAGTAGTTTAGTTGGATGGGGCTTGTAAAGACCTTTCCAACGATATATTATAAGCCCAATTCCTATGACTATTGAGGAAATTATGGCTAATCTACTAAACTGGGCCCGGTTTGAGCTTATATGCGGCCCAATGATCTTAGGGAGGGCCTAATATGATTTATCATTCCTAATGCAATTAGGAATTGTTTTAGTTTTCTAGATTCTTCTAGAAGGTTCTTTTCATTCCTAATTCAATTAGCATTGATAGATTGACTTTTGTTGACTTTTCAGAGTTTTAATTAAAATCAAAAAGCATTTTCGAGGAGAAGATACGATTTTATCCTCCAGTACGGCAAACTTATCTGATTTTCGAAAACGCGTCAAAAATAGGCCTAGCGCCTGGCGCCTGGCGCCAATTAGCTGGTGCTGACGCCAGCTATGTTTTGCGTGCGCCAACCTTGTTTTGCGTGCGCCAAGTGCTCTGTTTTGTTATTTTATCTTTTTGGCTGATTTCTCTATAAATAACGTATTAAAAACTCCGTTTTCATTCATCAAAAATCAGTTTTAATTAATATTCACCTAAAATCAGTTTTCATTCGCAATCATTAATTCTCTAATTCTCTCTTAATCATTCACCAATTCTCATCAAGTTTTCTTGATTATTTCATCTCTCTCTTCTCTAAACTTGCTTTTGCATACAAAATTCCGCATTCACAAGATCTAGAAACACCTAGCCATATTCGAAGTTGCCTTCGCCCTAGACGTGAAAGGTTTAATTTCTGAGGGTTTGGTCCCAAATCTCTATTTCCATTATTTAATTTAATTGTTTGTTTATTATTTTTCCTTGAAGTTACTAACGTGTGTATTTTGTTATTAGAAAGAGGTACGAGGCATCAAAGTAAATGCTTTAATGGTTTTAATTAATATTATGATGTAGAAATGATGTTTATATTATTATTATGATATTCCTAGTATCATGTTTAGGGAAAAGGTTATAATATCAAATATGCTTATTATGATTCCTGCGATGCTTCCTATGTTCTTCCTAATACTTATGATTGTTAGTATCATTTTAGGGCTAAAGTTTTGATTTTTATTGCTTAGTGGTATGCTAGGGTTTGTTATTAATCTTGTTAGTATCATGCCTAGGATCTTGCTATTATTATGCTTTAATATTAACATGAACATGATTATGATTATAATTGTTATAATGATGATTATGAATATTATTATTATTATTATTATTATTATTATTATTATTTTGATGATGATTATTTTATTTATGATTCTTATTGTTTTGATTATGATTATAATTTTATAATGATGATTATTATTAGTTTTATGATTATAATGTTATTATGATGATTATTTATTATATTGCTTGATATTTATTTTTATTGCTTGATCACACCTTTTATGCATGTTTAAAAGGGAATTTGGTACTTGTAATCACGCTTAATAAGATAATTAATAATCTTGTTTAGGGTTAATTATGATTATAATTTCAAGTGATCACCAATAATAGATTTATTTGTGCATTATATTCAACCAACATAGATAAATAGGTTTAGGGTTAAACCTATTGATTGCATGTTAATCAGAAAGCGCACATGAATACGATCAGAATAAAGTAGAGGTCTATTATTAGGGCAGGTTCAATCTCTTTTAGGTTGGATTTGTACCTTCATCCCCGAACCCTTATTTGGTTCTAGACCTTATGGAGTTGACGATCTCTTGGATCGTTAAGGGGTGTAACCTTCACCTCGTGAACGGTTTACAAGTTCCTAAAAAACTTGTTGGCGACTCTTTTGCTCTATCTTCTTCCCTTTTGGACGCCACCGTACTTTAGTGTATGATCACAGTGGGGTTCAAGAAAGGGGTTAACGCTTGAATTTATCCCCCACAAGTGCGGAGTGGGCATACATTGGTTGCAGGGCCATTATCAACCAGGCTCATAGGAACATTCATCTGCCTACACACCACAGTGAGGTGTAAGGCCTTGTTATGTTGGTCCCCTTCCGGGGGAAGATCCTTGTCAGAAAAGGAAATCAAATTGCTAGTACTTGGAAATTCAGTAGTGAGAAAGTTGACCAGTCCTTGAGGAGTCATATCATCATCAACTCCTATTTTCACCAGAGCATTCATCACAGCCTTTCGATGCTCGTGAGAAGTGGCCACATCATTGTTCACAGGGCCGATGGGATCAACTATTGGCTGTGATTGCGGTGGAGGTGGAGGTGGACTAGGTTGTTGCAACCGTCTACTTCTAGTGAGAACCTTAACCTCAAGGTCTCACCAAACATCTTCACTTGTGCTAAGAGACGAACAAGCTATATCTTTGAGATAGACATCTTCATCGTCACTATCCCAAATCCCATTTTCTAAACGTGACGATGAAAATGGGAGAGTTCACGTTTAGAAGTCTTGGTTTGGATGTTACACTTGTAACGATTCATGAAGCTTTCAGTAACGTCCTCCCCGGTCGCAACATGTTTGGATTCCATAGAGTAGAACCATTGTTGATAGGCATGCTCCAAGGAATAAGGGAAAACAGTAGGGAAGAGTGTCACATCTACTCTCTAAGAGCCATGGTCGCAGAAAAGGCCTTCAAGTGGAAAAAACGGATTATCAGTAGGCTTGAACTTGGGAATGTCAGCAGTGGAAAACTTCTCAGGAAGTTTGTCCCTTATGGATGAAGAGGTGACAGGTTGCTCCACATAAGTGAACTCCTCAGAGATCTTACTCATCTGTTCCTTAATCTTGTCCATTGCAACAGTAGTGACATTGTTTTGATTGTCTTGCTCTACCGTGTTGACTCTAGTGGTGAGTGTTTGCATCATGTTAGACAACATTTCAATTGTCTTGTAGCCGTTCTCGATATCTTCCGTAGTAGCCATTGGTTGAAAGTAGACTGGAGATGAATCTTGTGGAGATGATTGTGGTGGTTTCCTTGTACGCCTCTTTGGTATAAGAGGTTGTTGAGGTATTGACTCAAACCGTAACAATCTACCCTTTCTTCTTGACCAAGTGCTATGACACAGAAACAAACACACCTTTAATGACCAAACTTAACCTTAACCCATCTGGAAATAAAAAAAAATTATTTTGAAATTTGAAATTCTCTTTATTATTTTTTTTAAAAAAATATGGGAGGATACCATCCGACTTACTCCGAAAAAAATGACAAAAAAAAAATGGCACAAGACTACCCTAAAATATGGTGATGAAATGGTGCACGACTAACGGAAAAAGTGTGTGAACACTACATGTGAGTGATTAAGTGAAGGTTATGGACACATGTTATGACCGTACAGCTAGACATGACACTAAACCAGACATACAAACCACATAAGTATACACGAAGACCAAAAAAAATCTGACTTGACAAACCTCCTGAGCACCGTGTCACAGTGCTGACTGACGTGACACGGTACAGAGCACCGTCAGACGGGGCAATGCACCGTGCCACGGCATTGCACACCATGGCGCGGCAGACCTGCCGCGACACAGTGCGCAATTCCAGGCCTAAATTTGTGTGATTTCCAGAATTTAATCAATTTTAGTCCATACTAATTACTATGTGGTAATAAAAACCCTCGATCATGGGTTAAACAAAAAGCGCAAACACATGAGGGTTAGCACCAAACAAACCATGTAGCATTTAGTCACGTTGATGTAAAAAATGTTGGGGTTTGGTGAGTCCGACTCACCGCGGAAACAAACCCCGACCCAAGGAACCACTCGCAATAATTAAAATCATAAAGCATAAATAAATAATCACTAAGAAAAGATAGCGAATCTTACCCTCGAAGCGATCTTCGCCCAAAAACCGGGGCTCTTACTTGAAAGCTACGAGCACGTCAAGCGCCGCGCCTCCAACGGTATCCACCCACCAAAGGGCGAACACAACTTTAAGGTCTACTAACTGGGGGTTAGCGAGGTCCGACCAAAACCCGAATGTTATATGAGTTTAAGAGTTTTCCCAATATTATGGAATGCTCTTTTTAACTCCCACTCAAGCATCATTTCCAATGCCCAAAGTTGGGTATTTATAGGGAATGATGGAGTATGAAAATCTCTCCCATCAATGTGGGACAATGAGATTTTCTCATTTTATTTTAAAGCTAAAATAAAATTATTAAGCAAACTAGTAATAAATCAACAAGTGTCAAGCATACATGAGAGAGTAGGTGAGGACCACTTGGAGATGGGGACCAAACTTTCTCCCCACTCTCTCCCTCACCATGTGCCACATGGCAATCCCACTTACTCCCATATTACAACCTTCTCCTTATTCACGGCCCTATGGCCCGAGCCAAGCCACGAGCCAATCCCGAGCCCAGATCGCACCAGCCCGCACCTGGCCTGCAGCCAACCCGCACCTGGCCTGCAGCCAGCCCGCACCTGGCCCGAAACAGCCCGTACCTGTTGCTGCTGTGGCGCGACTGCTGCTGTGCCTAGCCGCGGCTGGCCGTGGCTGCCAGCACGGTGCGCCGGCTCGTCTTGCCCCTAGCATTCGGATGCTCGGGGCACTCCGATGCTAGGGGTATGTTCGGGAATATTGTTGATTTATTATTATTTTGCGCGTCTCGTCTTTTATTATTTAGACTCGACTTCTGACGATCGGTTTCGACGCTCTAAGCTCGAATTACCGATGTCTAATTATTTAACACTCGGGTGACGAATTAATTTCTTCCGAATTAATTCGTCGAGTTGGTTCGCATATATTTGCTTGGGTGTGACCCGAAGGGTTCAGTCAAGATTAAGCTGTAATATTAATTATATTAATATTACTGATCGAAAGTGGCCTTCACCCAGGCATTCCGATCACTTGACCTTACTGAATATATTAGCTTTCTAATAATTCTGAACCCGCTATCAGAATAATACACTTATTCGAGGGACACTATTCCTTTCAATCTCCCACTTGTCCTTCCGGACAAGTGTGCATTTAGTGTATAGCCCTTATCCTATGTCTCTTCATGGACTACAGAGTAAGATTACTAGTCATCTCTGTTACGTCCAGAAGTGTTTCTCGAAATCCGAGTTTGACTGTCAATAAGCAGATGATTTCTAAAATCCATCTGAGCACGGCCATGCATTTTTCACAGTCTCGCTCTTCGAGAGGCCTTGTAAACAACAAGACATGTTACCTATTGTTAGTAGGGGGACATTTCCAATCTTGTAATGTAGCTTCTCTTACAAAGAGGACTCACCCGCCCAATTTCTGTCTTTATAATCCCCAGTTACGGCGGACGTTTGGCGGATACCAAAGCGGACAAGTACTCAAACAAGAGATCTCCCACTACTCATGGTCAAAGGAAAAGAGTTCCGATAGTAATAATGAGAAAATACTTATGACGATTTTTAAATCTCTTAAAGTATCCTCATAGGTCGATCCAGTATGGTTCTAAACCAATACCTGTGCAAATGATTTATATCCTCATAGCACAAGAAACGGTGCTATAAATAATACTACACACTAATCTCTGATGGTCATCAATCGTCCACAAAATATGACCTTGATTAGGGATAATTTTCGATTAAATTATTCAATGTTCACTTAATAGGTGTTTCTTTATCCAAGCCATTGACTTGATACCCTATTTTGAATATTTATTAAAATCGAATGGACTCATTATTTAATTCTAAACCACAATTAAATAAGACGGAGTGATTTTAATTGCATGAAAAATTTTAATTACTCCAAAACTGAATGGTTCATCATAGTGCTTTACATCAACATTGTTCAAAATTTGATTAAAACACTATAAAATGGAATTCAAAGCCAGTTCATGACATGCTTGATTCCCATTGCCTCAATGTGTTTGTTGTGCTTCACTTGAGGCAAAGGTTTAGTAAGTGGATCGGCTACATTGTCATCCGTTCCAACTTTGCAAATTCTGATTTCACCTTCTAACTTCCATTCTCGGATCATGTGAAATCGCCTCTGGACATGTTTGACCTTCTGATGTTCTCGTGGCTCTCTAGCCTGAGCAATAGCTCCATTGTTGTCACAATAGAGGTCTATTAGACCCTTGATGGAGGGTACAACACCAAGTTCATCAATGAACTTGCGAATCCAAACTGCCTCCTTGGCTGCCTCAGATGCTGCCAAGTACTCGGCTTCAGTTGAAGAATCAGCGGTTGTGCTTTGCTTTGCACTCTTCCAACTAAACGCTCCTCCATTGAGACAGAATATGTATCCTGATTGTGACTTAAAGTCGTCTCTACCTGTCTGGAAGCTTGCGTCGGTATATCCCTCAACAACCAATTCATCTTTACCACCATAAACCAGGAATTTATCCTTGTTCCTTTTCAGGTACTTTAGAATATTCTTGGCCGCAGTCCAATGCGCCTCTCCTGGATCTGATTGGTATCGGCTCGTAGCACTTAAGGCATACGATACATCAGGCCTAGTACATATCATGGCATACATGATCGATCCAATAAGCGAAGCATATGGAATTCGACTCATCCTTTCTCGCTCATCAGGTGTATTTGGACACTGCTTCTTGCTTAAGGTTATGCCATGTGACATGGGTAGGTGCCCTCTCTTGGCTCCTTCCATTTGGAATCGAGCCAGTACCTTATCGATGTAAGTACTCTAACTCATTCCAATTATCCTTTTTGATCTATCCCTATAGATCTTGATGCCTAATATGTACCGAGCCTCTTCCATGTCTTTCATTGAAAAACATTTCCCGAGCCAAGTCTTTACAGACTCTAGCAATGGAATGCTATTTCTAATGAGCAAAATTTCATCGACATATAAGACTAGGAAGGCGATGTCACTCCCACTGACCTTCTTGTAAACACAAGACTCATTTGGATTCTTGATAAAACCAAACTCACTGATGGCTTCATCAAATCGCAGATTCCAACTTCTGCTTGCTTGCTTTAATCCATAAATGGACTTCTTAAGCTTACATACCTTCTTAGGATTATTCTGGTCGACAAAACCTCAGGTTGTGTCATATACACAGTTTCTTCTAAAATCCCATTGAGGAAGGCGGTTTTGACGTCCATCTGCCATACTTCATAATTGTAATATGCAGCAATCGCTAGAAGAATTCGAACGGACTTAAGCATAGCAACTGGAGAAAAGGTTTCATCATAATCAACGCCGTGAATTTGCCTATAACCTTTTGCTACCAGCCTTGCTTTGTAAATAAATACATTTCCATCTTTGTCGGTTTTCATCTTGAAAATCCATTTACATCCGATAGGTGTATAACCTGCGGGTAAATCAACCAAGTCCCATACTTGATTTTCAAACATGGAGTCCATTTCGAATTTCATGGCCTCTTGCCATTTTGCAGAGTCGGGGCTCGACATAGCTTGCTTGTAGGTTGTCGGCTCATCTCCATCCACTACTAGGATGTCCTGATCTTTGGTTAATACAACACCGAGATATCTGTCAGGTTGAGATCTTGGCCTAGTCGACCTACGTAGGGTAATGGACTGAGCATTTGCATTGTCGGGTTGACTTTGCATATTTTGACTTTGACCAATGTCAACAGCTGCTTGGTAAGCACTTTGATTGTCAACTTGTCCTTGTTGCTCGTCCTCTCGAACTTCGTCGAGTTCGATTTTCCTCCCACTTGTCATTTTGGAGAGATGCTCCTTCTTCAAGAAGACACCATCACGAGCAACAAACACTTTGTTCTCGGATTTGTTGTAGAAGTAATACCCTTTGGTTTCTTTTGGGTAACCCACAAAGTAAACCTTGTCAAATTTCGAATGAAGTTTATCAGAAATGAGTTTCTTGACATAAGCTTCGCATCCCTAAATCTTGAGAAAAGACAACCTTGGCGGTTTGCTTGTCCATAATTCATATGGAGTCTTTTCCACTGCTTTTGACGGAGCACAATTTAGAGTGAGTGCCGCAGTTAAAAGTGCATGTCCCCAGAAAGAGATTGGAAGTTCACTAAGACCCATAGTAGATCGGACCATGTCTAACAGGGTTCGATTCCTCCTTTCAGATACTCCATTCCATTGAGGAGTTCCTGGAGGTGTCAACTCTGAAAGTATTCCATGTTCTTTCAGATGGTCATCAAACTCTTGGCTCAAATATTCGTCACCTCAATCCGATCGAAGCGCTTTGATTTTCTTGCCGAGTTGGTTTTCAACTTCTTTCTGAAATTCTTTGAATTTATCAAACTATTCAGATTTGTGCGACATTAGATAGACATAACCATATCTACTAAAGTCGTCCGTGAAGGTTATGAAATACCGATAACCACTCCTTGCGGGTGTACTCATTGGTCCACATACATCGGTGTGTATTAGTCCCAATAAGTCACTGGCCCTTTCTCCTAACTTGGAGAATGGTTGGTTTATCATCTTGCCTAATAAACATCCTTCGCAAACCTCAAAGGATTCTAAATCAAATGAGTCAAGAATACCCTTTTGTAGAAGTTTCTTGATGCGTTTGATGTTAATGTGGCCAAGGCGACAATGCCAAAAGTAAGTTTGACTAGACTGTGTAGTCTTAGCTTTCTTTGTATTGGTATCAAACATTTGTCTAAAAACACGTGAAAGTGTCATTCCATAAATATTTTCAAGACATCAAAACAAAAGGTCTTGATTTGATGAAAATGAAGTCCAACGTCGGAAATACATCAAAAGTATGGTAGATAAAACTCAATAAGTTCTACTTCTTTAGACAAAACATGAGATGACAAGTTTCTCTTGGATAGATCACTTCCATCCTACTTGTGAACTCGATTTCCTCTTGAAAAAGCACGGCTCACTTAGTTCCTGAAAAAGGAGTGTTGTGAGTCAATTTTCTGGTATCTAATACCTTATAAAATTGCTTATATTCAAGTGTATAAGATGATACCTGAGGTTGAGGTTACTTTTCCTTTCACCTCATCATCCAGATACATGCCGCATTCTCTTTTGTAGTGTCCGGGATTACCACAATAGAAGCAGTGCATCTTCCTTTTATCTTTGAACTCCTTCTTCCTTGGTCTAAGGGCAAAGTTAGCCTTCTTGCAAGAATAGGTCTTTTGGAGCTCTTGGATGACTTCCCTTAAGGACAGAGTATCCCTATTGGCGGTGAGACGCTTCTTAAGCCCCACATACCCCGAGTGAAGAGAGCTAAGAAGCATGTGAGCCGCTTGCTCGTCTTCCACCGGTTTGCCAATTAGCTCCAGATGGTTGAATAACCTTGTCATGTTAATTACATGAGCTTGAAGTGGCATTCTGGGTCTAAGTCTCGCACTGTAGACTTTTCCCCATACCACTTGTCTTTCTTTCGAGAGACATCTTTCTTGCGGTGGCTTGATCCTCATTTTGGAGAGTGACCTAGTCACATTCTCCACATGACCATCATAATTGCCCCTAGCACTCTTGGTGACCCTCATATTGACTACATCCTCAAGAGCTTTGAGCATCATGTCCGGAAAATAGCCGGAGAAAACCCCTCTCTTGCAATCTATACTCCATTCTGCATGAGCTTCATCACTCATGATCCCTTTCGAGTAGAAACTAGGGATCGGAGTGTCCAAGATATGCTCTAGGTAGCAATTACTGAGTGTCTTTCGGAGTTCATCTTCCCATTCCTTGAAGTTCACCAAATTGAGCAAAAATGGTAACTTTTCGGGAAGTTCCGGGTACATAAGGTTGTTGTCTTTAGTTGAAGACATGATTCTACAATAGAAAGAATTTTAAAGAAAAACCATTCAAAATACTTAAATAAGATTGAATTTTATTCATGCAAATTTTCAATACTTATTTAACGTCTTATTCACACGTAAAATTTGTCCCTATTTTGTGAAAATAAGGCGATTCCAAGATCCGAAGAAACAAAGACTGATTAAGCATGCTTTGGCTTGTCTTAAACACTCAATCTTTTTGGGTAAGCATTGCTTTGCTAATGGCTCTAAGCCACTCTTGGTTAGATAATCGTCCCATCTAATGCTTCTTTGACGATGTATCTCTTTTGCCACAGTATGTGAGGACTCCTCACCCATACCGATGTGTTAAACCAAAACCAACGTGCACACCCGGTGTGCCTTATGCCCCTTGGAGACGTGATGGCACCTCGCTTTGGCGTAGCTACCATCACTCTCGTTCGGTTAATAAGTGTTGTTTGGAAAGGCAAGTTTGACTCAATATTATTAGGGACCTAGGATTTCTATGTTGGTTGATTTAAGTGAACTTAACTAATCATCGCAACATCAAGAAAACCTAAACATGCATCTAACGAATAATTCACACATATATATAAGCATAAAATATAAATCGAAATTATAGATGCATATTGGCAACTAGCATGACCCCTTGAGATCTTCATATCTTCAAAAGGTCTTCATTTGCAATTCGAGGCTTTGTCTTCCAAGATACGCCGTCTTCAAGACTTAACCAAACTATGCAAAAACTAGTGTCTACAACTAGGAAAGATCTAAATATTAAAGTACAAAAATACTTAACGGTGCGTAGACCGTATTTAGATTTACAAAAATACATAACGGCACATAGTCCGTATTTTCTATCCTAGTCGGGTCCCACTAGTTGCCATTTCATAAAACCTGTGAGAGAGAATATATACATATATTCCATTCATCCATTCACTATTTGTGAATGGCCCAGGCAATTTAAAAATTAAAACAAAGTAAAATGCATTTAAACAACGCGCGCTCTAGTAACTAATCTAGGTGGTTAATCCGATTAACACGCCTAATTAAAACTAGTCAAAGTTGTTTAACCGATTATATAAATTACGTCATTAATAATTGAAGCTCCCACTAAATTCCGCATTTCCTTAATTAATCTAATTAATTAAGTCGGTAGCACCCAAACTTGTCAAAATGAAATTTTGCCAATGCCGCTCAAAACCGAGGCCTAGCCTCCCAAAATTTTAATTAAAATAAACAAAGTTAATTAAAATAAGTAAAACGGAAAAATAAGCAACATCAAGCCTACTATGGCTAGCCACCTCACCGCACCAAGCATACACCCACGCCAAGACCACGAACACACGGCCCACGGCATACGGCCGCGAGCTGCTGCAGCCTGCTCCTGCTGCCGTGCGTGTGCTGCTGCCGCGCGTGTGGCCGCAAGTAAGGCGGTGCTGCCACCTTGGCAGCCACATATGGGCTGCTATGTAGCCTGGCTCGCCAAGGTGATGCAATGCCTCGTTTTGCGTGCCACGACCTCGGGGTTTGATCCCTTTTCGCGAGACAACAATAATTAATTCTAAATTAATTTTAGAACTAATTTAGAGAGCAAAATAAAATTTTAAACAAGTCTAACTTAATAAAATTTTCAAAGTGCAAATAACCAAAATAATTCCAAGAACCATTCTTAATTAAATTGGTTTAGCTTGGTGCAACATAAAATTGAGGCAATTTCTCACTTTCAATTTAATCAATTTAAATTAAACTTGAGAATTTGACAAAGTAAAGGGAAGTTGGAAAAATATGAACTTTAATGTTCAAATGAAAATTCCACCATCTAAATTTTGTGAATCCTTGAAAAACCTTTCCAGAACAAGTTTTCCACCCAAAATTCACTAGTTTTGGGCGAAAATCTGGGTTCTGGGCCAAAATTGACATTAAAACGGGATTAAAATAATAAAACCGAGCTACTCATCTAATTCGCAACTTAAACCAGAAAATTAAGCCAAAATAAACCTTGAAAAATATGATTATAAAAATAAACGAGCGGGGCTCCGATACCGCTGTTGGGGTTTGGTGAGTCCGACTCACCGCGGAAACAAACCCCGACCCAAGGAACCACTCACAATAATTAAAATCATAAAGCATAAATAAATAATCACTAAGAAAAGATAACGAATCTTACCCTCGAACCGAGCTTCGCCCAAAAACCGGGGCTCTTACTTGAAAGCTACGAGCACGTCAAGCGCCGCGCCTCCAACGGTATCCACCCACAAAAGGGCGAACACAACTTTAAGGTGTAATACCTGGGGGTTAGCGAGGTCCGACCAAAACCCGAGTGTTATATGAGTTTAAGAGTTTTCCCAATATTATGGAATGCTTTTTATAACTCCCACTCAAGCATCATTTCCAATGCCCAAAGTTGGGTATTTATAGGGAATGATGGAGTATGAAAATCTCTCCCATCAATGTGGGACAATGAGATTTTCTCATTTTATTTTAAAGCATGAGAGAGTAGGTGAGGACCACTTGGAGATGGGGACCAAACTTGCTCCCCACTCTCTCCCCCACCATGTGCCACATGGCAATCCCACTTACTCCCATGTTCCAACCTTCTCCTTATTCACGACCCTATGGCCTGAGTCAAGCCAAGCTCGAGCCCGGCCCGAGCCCAGCCCGCACCTGGCCCGCAGCCAGCCCGCACCTGCTTCTGCTGTGGCGTGGTGCGGCTGCGGCTGCTGCCGTGGCGCAGCGCGGCTGCTGCTGTTCCTAGCCGCGACTGGCCGTGGCTGCCAGCACGGTGCGCCGGCTCGTCTTGCCCCTAGCATTCGGATGCTCGGGGCACTCCGATGCTAGGGGTATGTTCGGGAATATTGTTGATTTATTATTATTTTGCGCGTCTCGTATTTTATTATTTAGACTCGACTTCCGACGATCGGTTTCGACGCTCTAAGTTGGAATTACCGACGTCTAATTATTTAACACTCGGGCGACGAATTAATTTCTTCCGAATTAATTCGTCGAGTTGGTTCGCATATATTTGCTTGGGTGTGACCCGAAGGGTTTAGTCAAGATTAAGCTGTAATATTAATTATATTAATATTACTGATTGGAAGCGACCTCCACCCAGGCATTCCGATCACTTGACCTTACTGAATATATTAGCTTTCTAATAATTCTGAACCTGCTATCAGAATAATACACTTGTTCGAAGGACACTATTCCTTTCAAAAAAGAGTTTACAACCTAAGGTCAAGATCTATGTTCAACTATTGGTCAAGCTTTGGGTGTCAAAAGGGTACCAAGGTTAAGAGTTTGGACGCGTTAGCAAGGCAGCCTCCCTTGAGGGTGTATGCCAACGACCGGCTCCGCGAGTTCGTGATGAAATCAAACTTGACTCCATGGTTTGGTTGGATTTAATAACTCGGATGAACCCTTATTGCCATGAGAGTTTTTGGGTTGATAAAGCTTAAATCCCCCGGGGCTAAGACGCATGTAGAACACACAAGTTTTTTCAGAAAAATCGAAGGAAATGACTTTGAGAAGGGAAAACAAGCCACCAGACTGATTTTAGGACTGCCGTGACACGACAGAGATTCCCGTGCCACGGTGCTGCACACCGTCAGACGATGTATTGCATCGTGACACGGCAGATTCTGCCGTGGCACGGCAGTCAGAAAATCTGATTGGTGCCCTGTTTTCTTTCGTACGCAATCAAGTTATTCAATTTTTTCCTACGGGACAGACCAAAATGCGACATTAAAACGTCTATGCTTATGAAAAAATCCCAAATTAATCATAGGTGATTAGGGGATTTTTCCCCACAAATCACCATCTGACAAGTGGACCAATCAGGTTCCGCCATGTGTCCGTCACATGGGCCAATAGGAGCCTGCCACGTGTCAAGCAATGATCCGTCCACCATGGACCAATTACGACACGACACGTGTCCTTCCCATGACACCTGAGATAACCGGTCACCTAGGCCCAACTTCCGAGGGAAGCCCAATCAGCCCAAGGTTAACCTAAACCTAGATTGGCACGTTTCCCGAGGTTATAAATACCTCCCTTAAATCCTCATTAAGGGAGATAACACGCAAAAAACGCAGATTACACACATTAAACACTCTCACCTAGAGAGACCCAATCACTTTAATTTCCGCATTAATTACTCCTTAATCAAGTACTAACTTGACCGTCGGAGGCGGATCTCCAATCATCCAGAGCATCCGTTTGTTTTGCAGGTACAGGCGTCCGGTTCCAGTCTCGGAATTGTAACTCTCCCGCAGGACATCAGAAAACCCCGAAACATCTGGCGCCGTCTGTGGGGAGAGTACTTCTGAGATGGCATCCACGTCTGTACCGACTCCTGAAGAGAGACGTCCCCTGGACGACCCTCTAGTTCAGTTGGACCACGATACTGAGAATGAATTTGAAGTTGAAGCTCACACAGCTTCAGACGGGACCCCCCTTATACTTAACTAAAAATGATCAGGGCCTGGCTGACCATGTGCCTAAACAGGCGGCTACCCTCCTTTTACTTAGCACCTACGTTCACCAAGAACTAACCAAGGCCACAGGCCGAATGATCAGACCAGGCGCCAAGCCAACTGATCCAATCTTCAAAACTAATACGACATATCCCAACATCATAGCAGGTGTCCGGCGGCATCCCTCCGGATGAAATTCGTCGCAGAGAGCAGCTCCCTTTTGGGGTGGAACATTGCTCTATAAACTAATTACACGGCACCTATACGACTGCCCCCAAGGGCAACCACGTAGCCGTTTTTGAGACAAGGATAACTCTATCACTAACCAAACCAGTGGTAGCAGTTGACATCTGAGTCAGATGACCGCCTGTATTACTTGGGATAAATGCAGGGGGTACCTCTTGAGTTAATAGCCAACAAACATTGGCGAATCTAAAGGATCAGCCGGCCTCCGCCGCCTGGTACCTTTACTACTCAAGCAGGAGTGACAGCGACTGAGTAACACCAAAGTTAACTCATAGTCACTCTCTCAAACTTAGTATGGAGCCTAAAAGGTATGAGTCGTCCGCCTGTTTTTAGCAAATAGGGGCTCTCAACCACTACTCCTGCTAGGTTAACAACCTATGAGTTAAAAGCCAACAAACATTGGCGAATAAAGGGGAACAACCGGTACCAACCGCTTGATACCTCTACTACTCAGTTACTTGGCGACTAGGTAACAATCATGTTTACTTGGTCAAACCAGTTTCCTACTTGGTTAATTTTACACATGACAGGACCGCCTGCCTAAAGGGGACCCAGTCTTTAAAATGGTTCGAATACCGATTGGATAAATGGTCGACTGATCGTCTAGCCTGGAAACAGACAACCAGTCGTCCAGGGGCATAGGCGGCGTGACTAACTATCCGTACCTGTCTGCAACTATCGGCCATGTAAAACAGTTGGTATAGTGTACAATTGGATATCAGAATATTCAATACTTAAACAAATTTGAAGTAAAACAAAAATATTCATTAAAAGGAAGCCGGTCATTAAAGACCGGAAAAATATTCAGAGCCCCGGCCCCTTGGCCGGGTAAATACAAAACAAACGGCTCGCAGGCCGTGGAAAGAAGACATAAAGCTTAAGAAGGGGGCAGATCTTCAATATTAGCAGCTGCCGCCTGGTCAGCACTCTTCTTGCTGGACTCGGCTTCAGCTGCATCCTTCTTTGATGCATTACCCCCAAGCGGCACAAGCGCCACTACCGGCTCCTCCTCCTCCTCCAATGCCATTTCCTCAGCAGCCGCCAGGATCTCTTGATTATATCTATCAGAACACTGGCGGTACGTTTTTTCCCATGAGGCAAAGTCGGCATTGGGGAAGAGGCGGCCCCAAGTCATGCGCTGGATTTGAGCAGAGTCTTCCATCATCTCCTGGACCAGCTCTTTCTTTTCTTGCTCGGCCTTTTCCGAGAGCTCCTGAGTAAGACTCTTCTCCTGGGTCACCAGGCGTTCCTTTACGCTCGCCAAGGATTTCTCCAAGGTTTCGTATGAGGACATCTTTTGGCGAAGAGGTCTCAGCTCGGCCTTGAGGTTGTTGATGGTCGCCTCCAGCTCGCTATTCCTCTTCTGGGTCGCCTCTAACTGAGCCCGGATAGCGGCGGTAGCCTGCGCCTGATAATAAAGAATATCAATGGTCAGAACTTCATTTTGGGCAATTTGAAACATTGCCTTATCACAGTCAGAGGCGGCCATAGCTTTTGCAGCCTTTACCTCTTTGTTCTTTCGGTTAAGCGGCTTGCGAAGGTCGTTCACTCGGAGCAGGGCCTAAGTAAAAAGGGGAACATGCGTCAGTTTCCAAACAAAAAAGAAAACAGGCATCCTGGAATTCAAATACTCAAAAATATGCTAAGTATACCTCAGCAAGGACCCCTGCAATCCCGTCTAGGTCAAGGGTGCCGACACCCCTGACTGCCTCCCTTTCAGTTGGAGGAACGGCCTTGATCATAGACTTGGCCACCTCGACCAAGTCAGGCTCCTGACGGCCGGATGCATCAAGCATAAACAAACGGATTAGACCTAGTAAAGAAGGGAGCAAGTCTAAAACATACAAGGACAATTTCATACTTCTAGGTGGCCCAGCTGGAGTTTTAGAAGAAGTTGTCGGCTGTTTCTCAGCCGCCGCATGTTTCCTGGCAGAACCAGGAGAGCTCGCAACAGTCGTCCTCCGGGCCTTGGGGTCCGGCTGTTGGGAAGAAGAAGCTCTTGGAGCGCCCGTCTAAAAAAGAAGAAAAGAGTCAGTATATGCATAAACACAACTCCAAAAAGAGGGTGAAAGGTTCGAAGCCCACCAAGGGTGCCCCCTTGTTGGGGGAGTCGGTTGAAGACTGTTGCATGATGGAGGCCCGCAACATGGCCGCCGCAGTCTTGGAGGCGGTAATTTTGCTCATGGCGTCCGCTGCAAAAACAAATAGCAAAGTTAATAAAAGTCATAACAAGAAATGCACGGAACAGCAGAGTATTCGACAGGCCGGCTACCTCTTGAGCACCGACTGCTGAGGCCACAGGCGGCCAAAAAGTACTCGTCGTAGAGCCATTAGAAGCTCGGGACGTAGTGCAGGGGTACTTGCTCTCGTACCCCTGAAGTAGAGTTCACCTTCGACTCTACTTTGAAGAGTCCTTTATCTAGGATCTCTTTCTTAGCCTTGGGGGGAACAGGCGGCATGCTACGGCCTCCTGCAAGAAGGGGCGGATTCCTGTTCCACCTGTTGAAGCGCTTGTTCAGCTCTGTGTCTGAACTCTCAATGATGAGGAAGGTGCTCCGCCAGTCCTTCCATTTGTTTGCTTTACCTCTCGTCATGAGGTAGCCCCTGTGGCTCGTCAATTGATACCAGCCGGTACCGCCTGCCTTAGGGGTCCGGCTGAGGTAGTTCATGTGGGCGAAAGCCTCGAAGCTCGGCTCCACCCCGTGCAGTTCGCACCCGGCCACATAGCCGAGTACGTTGACCCAGGAGTTCGGGGCTAACTGCCATAACCCCAACTCATACCCATCCAAGATTCGCTGAACAGCTGGATGTAGTGGGAAGCGCAGCCCAGCCTTGATGGCCGCCTCGTAGCAGCCAAAGCAGGCGCCATCATAACTGGTACCAGCCGGCCATACGACTGTGTCTTCTGGATCCGGCACAAACACTAAAAAGCCGGGGCCCATTGTGTGGTTTGCGATAAAGCTCTCCACTTTCTCTTGCATGGCCGTGATCCGGCCCCGAGGTACCGTGCAGTAGTAGGGGGTATTTTGCTCTCGGTGAAAGCCTCGCCTCTTGTAGGCGACTGTTTTTCTCTTCTGTGTCCAGGGAAGCATGACCAGAAGAGCTAGACTCGGAATCGTCCTCTGACGAGTCCGAAGAGGACGACTCTTCCCCTCTCCCGGAGGGGCCCGCCTCCTCTCCTTTAAAAGGAGCAGGAGAGAATGTAGAATTGTCAACTGTAAAATGGGAAGGGGTCACTTTGACTCCTCCCTCAGAACTACCGGCTTTCAAGCCTCTTTGTTTCACTTCCACATCTGGCGCCTGGTCAGATGTTTCACTAATCGGCACCCTGTGGGAGGAGTCGTCTGAGTTTGAGATCCTGGCAGTCTTTTTTGTTCTGGCCATCATACTCTGCATAGACACAGATACAGTCGGACTTTGTATAAAGGGCAAAGATGGGTCCAGAAAAGGGCAGGCGGCACTCCTAGTCCTATATTCAGCCGTCCCCGGTGACTGGCTGATCACTAACCTAGGTCGTGTCGTGTGCTGCCGTGGTGCCATTTCAAAAAAGAATAAAGTAAAAAAAAAATTAAGAGTAAGAGAACCGACGGTTACCTGAAGGAGTGACGATTGATGAAGTTCTGAAAATCCTTTGCAGTCGCCTTGTCAGAGCAGGCGGTAGGCAGAAAGGGTCCAAAATGTCAGAGCAAGTTCAGGGGTCCGAATGTTCTCTCACAAAGTTCTCAAGTGTGAAAATGACCGAAGTCAACACTCCTTTATATAGGCGAAGTGAGAAGGCGAAGGGTCACTTCCAGAATTCAAAATTTTGGGGGGAGAATCTCTCGGCCTCTCGCCGAGTGACACCTGTAGCAGGTCGTCGCCTGTTACAGGGCAATACCTGTCACAGGTAACACGTGACCAGTCACGTGCCACCTATGAGGGGAAAATGATTAGGGGATTTTTCCCCACCAATCACCATCTGACAAGTGGACCAATCAGGTTCCGCCATGTGTCCGTCACATGGGCCAATAGGAGCTTGCCACGTGTCAAGCAATGATTCGTCCACCATGGACCAATTAAGACACAACACGTGTCCTTCCCATGACACCTGGGATAACCGGTCACCTAGGCCCAACTTCCGAGGGAAGCCCAATCAGCCCAAGGTTAACCTAAACCTAGATTGGCACGTTTCCCGAGGTTATAAATACCTCCCTTAAATCCTCATTAAGGGAGATAACACGCAAAAAACGCAGATTACACACATTAAACACTCTCACCTAGAGAGACCCAATCACTTTAATTTCCGCATTAATTACTCCTTAATCAAGTACTAACTTGACCGTCGGAGGCGGATCTCCAATCATCCGGAGCATCCGTTTGTTTTGCAGGTACAGGCGTCCGGTTCCAGTCTCGGAATTGTAACTCTCCCGCAGGACATCAGAAAACCCCGAAACAATAGGAATATTTTTCAAGAATCTTTCAAGTCTCATCTACTCATCTTAATTAAATATCGATCACTCAAATCGATAAATAATCAAGAATCCTCCCAGTGGAGTCGCCAAATTGTAGGCGTCGCTCGAAGTGCGCCTACGTTAAAGCATGTGTGAATATGCTTGGCACTCTTAGGAAGTGGGAATTGACGTATACGATTAGGGACAAGGAAAGTAGGGAGCCGCCAACAAGTTTTTAAGGAACTTGTAAACCGTTCACGGATCATAAAAGGCAACCACGATAAAGGGACAATGATAGGCAACAACGATTGACTCGTGAAGGTTACACCCCATTCATAATCCATGAGATTACTAACTCCGTATGGTTCGGAACCACGAAATGAGGATCGCGGATGATGGTACGAAGTGAGTCATGGAGTCACATTCGCCCGTATTGGTTTCTACTCGATTCTTATAGTGAAAAATGATTCCTGCGATCTCAAAGGCATACAAACAAAAATTGAATTTGCTCCAATCTATTATTATGCTAAATTGGTTGAGTATTAATGCAACACATAATTCTAAAATATTTGTGATCACTTGAATTAAATAACAAGATTAAAAAGTAACCTAAACCGGTCGTCCAAATTATCTTATTAGGCGTGATTTTCAATTACATATTCCCTTTAAACATGCAATATGGTGATCATAAAAAATATAATAGAATTACCATTAATATTGGAAGCAATTCAACGATAAATCCAACAATATAAAATCGTTAGAAAAATAATAAAAATAAAAGGAACATAATTCTTACTTTGATTCTGTTTTCTTGCAACTATAAAATAATAAACGAGTTAGTAACTTCAAGGAAATAATAATAAAATAATAATTAAATTAAATTAAATTAAATTAAATTAAATATAGTTGATTTGGGGCCAAACCCTCAAACAGTTCTACCTTTCACGCCTTGGCTTAAGGACAGAACCACGAGTAAAGTATGTACTCCTTGGAGTGCTTGAAGAAGGAATTTTGAAACAAGAAGGGTAGGCTAGTTTTTAGGCTAGAACATAGAGGAGAGAAAAATAGATCATTAATTGATGCCCAGTACATCATAAATGAGGGGGTATTTATAGAAAAAATGTGTTGAGGGAACACATGGAACCCTAAAAAGATAAAACCCTAACAAAATGCACCGCGACACGGAAAAAGGGTACCGTGACACGGGAAATCCCACCGTCAGACGGGGAACATTCCCGTGACACGGTGTACTGCTGTGTAACGCGGGAAATATTTAGTGAACGGGGGACAAAACGCGTTAAGGGTTTACGCGAAAAGGACACGGAAACCTCCGTGTCACAGTAGGTCCCCCGTGTCACGAGGAATCCCAACGTCAGACAGAGCAGTTTCCCGTGACACGGTGGACAAATGTCGTGACGCGGGAGTCTGTAGTCTGTTTTTATTTCTAAATTCATTTTTTACCCTAATTTCGTTCAGCATTTTAAGTGCCGATTGATAATTTCGGGCCATTTTTATTTATTATTAATAATTGGGCTAAAAAGGAAATAAGTAAATAAAAAAAATAAAAGGTTTGGGCCAAAATAAATAATAAAACAATAAAAGAAAAAAATGTTTGGGTTGAAATTAAAAACTATGCTTTGACTAAATATCAAGACTGATCCATGGACTATTCAAAATTTGAATTTAATTAAAAACAATTTTTTTAAGCACTCTCGGGATTAAATACTGAACCCTACCAATAGTGGCGGTGAAAGGTTGTTCATCATCGGGATTGGTTTTGGGGAGACATTTTTAGGTGTCTACACTAGTACTAAGAATCATGCGCGTATTCGTGAAGAGATGGTATCCTTTATAAACCTCGAAACTATATATACATTTTTTTTTAACTATTTTAAACACTTTTTCTTTGTTGAGATTTGTCTTATTGTAACATCTCTTTGATGCAACTCTTAGAAAAAACAATTGAACAAGAGCCCAACACGAACTCAAGTCTATTTACAATGTCACCAACATGAAAGTGAAGCGGATATAACGGTTTGTACTTTTTCCTTGTCACTAGATCATTTAGTTAAATAATTTTTTCAAATCTTAATCATGTATTTGTTTGTGTTTTGTAGAATCAAATTAAAAAGGTTGTAATGGAGGAAGGGGACCAAGAAGATTTGGATAACGATCTTGTTTCAAAAGTGTTGGGAAAAGATCAATATGAGCGTGTCCATGGTTTAGGATTAAGTGTTAAGCCGTCGGATGTGGGTGATCCCTAATACCCTTGATTTTTCAATGGTTTAAAAATGTCCTCTGATAATGAAGCAGCAATTATATATTATTTTCGTCGGTTGAAGGGCCAAGTGCAAAGATTGAGAAATAGTGTCAAAAGACAAGGAATTACTATTACAAAGGTGAAAAGGAAGCTACAAGATCATAACATGTCTATCTCTGAATTTGAATCGGAAACTGATGTCGATTCCCTTGGTTTGTCTGAATCAGATTTATCAGAATCCGAAGAAGAATATGATGATGGTAATCAGGTAAAAAAAAAAAAAAAAAAATGTTTTATAGCTTCCATTTTATATGTCTATTTTAGTGATGGTTAAGATTATTTTAACAAAATATTATGCCTACTATTTTGGTGAAATAGGAATTAGAATCCCTTATTTAATTCTCATTGTACAATTTAGAAGCCTTTAGGGTTGTATTCATTTGGTGATATATTTTTTTTTATTACTCATCTGAAATTGGTTCAACTTTGAGTTTGACACTACTAAACTTTTATTTTTTTAAATACAAATTATATATATGATGTAACTCTTTTTTTTTTTTTATCTTGGGTTTCGAAGCTTCTTACGAGGCTAACAATGAGGATTAGTTATTGCATTCGTAAGATCTTTAATTGAAGATTAGATAGATTTTATTGTATTTTCATTTAATAAAGTGTATTGATTATTTTTAATTTCGTTGTTGATTATTTGTTTTAAAATATGCAGGCTAGGTTATGCTATGACAATTTGAAAGTTGGAACATGAAGGCCATTTCGAAGTACGTTTATTGTCTTGCATGAAAATTTTTATTCAACTTATATGCACAGATTTATTTTTTGGCATAAAATACATAATAGTTGTTGAAAGATTTTAGATGATTGTTTGTGTGAATGTTTTTGAGGTACTTGAATAAATTGTAATTTTTACATTTAAGAATATTATTAATTTTTATAGAATTTGCAGATTTTTTTATGAAAATTACAGGTTGATTATAAGAATTTAAAGAATTTACACTTATTCAAAAGTGTATCATCTTCCCTCTTGTGGCGTAAAAATGTCTTTACAAAATTAAGATTAGAGCATAGGTTACCTAATTGTCTAATAAACGGTTAAAATTGTCGTAATAGGCTATAGAATAGGGTGTCACAATGGTGATGGCGGCGCTTAAAAATGCCTGTATAGGCTATTAAAAAGTGCGTCACAATGATGATGGCGGCGCTAAAAAGTGTCGCTGAAAGAATAGAAAAGCACACCTTGCTAATTTTGGCGGCGCTTATAAGTACCTTGGTAGGTGACGTGTAGTGTGTGGTGCTAGCAAACAGCGACACTACTAAGTAACTCTATAAGATGGTAAAGAGCGCGTCAATGTAGCACCGCTTTTAAAATACTATACAGACGCTTTTAAATTGCGTCGTTGCTGGGTCTTGCGGCATCCACTTAAGCGACACTTTTTGTAGCATCGGTATAGGGTATAGTAGCGCTTTTAAGCGTCACGGGAGCCCTTTTATTGGCGTCTCAATAGCCCTTGTCTGTACTAGTAAAAGTAGGGATAGATTCAGAAACCACTCCTAAGGGATTAGCTAATTTTCTCACGAATGATCTTCTTAGTCCCATTAATCTAATCACCTTTTCTGTCAAGGACTTACCTCCAGAAGGTGACAAACACAATAAGGCCTTGAACCTCACAGTACTTTGTAAGAGGATGAATGTCCTAATGACTCTAGTAGATAATGGGTCAGCAATTAATGTTTGCCCACTACGAACTGCGAGATTTTTGGGGATAAGGGACCAAGACTTGTCTCCATCCACACAAGGAATAGGAGCTTATGACAATACTCGTCACCAAGCTCTTGGGACTATTACTATGAATGTCACCGCGGGAGTGATAAAACATGCTACAACTTTCCAAGTGGGTGACATCAAAGCTTCTTTCAACTTGTTGTTAGGATGCCCTTGGCTTCATGACCTTAAGGCCGTCCCTTCATCACTTCACCAACAAGTGAAGGCTATAGTTGGAGGAATTTCTGTTACAATCAATGCCTCCTAATTGAGAATTAAGGCAATCGATAAACCTCTCATAAATGTGGAGTAGTACGATGACAATGATGAAGACATATGGGGCTTTATCGCAGAAGAGGTTTCCTTAATAGAGGAAGATGAAAAGACCCCTCTTTGCCATGACCTCCATTCAAATATGATAGTTAATGGTATACTCTGAAAACAAGGACACTTTCATGGAATGACTCTAGGAAAGAAGAAAGGAGTAGCAATGCAAACAAAATCACCTAACCTTCCTAAATTAGATACTTTAGAACTTGGCTTTGAACCGACTCCGAAAGACTATAAGCAAGCCTGGGAAAAGGCTAATGCGCAGAGAAATGCTCGTACCCACAAGAAAGCAATCCCAATGGATCAATACTCCCTCACCTTAAATGGAAAATTCATAAGAGAGGGTGAAGATTATCCATGCTATGAATTTCCCGAGCCCTTTGTTAAAGATGGAATAAGACAACCAGGGTTTGAGATCTTCCTGGATTACCACTTCTTAGATGACATCCCTACTCCTATCTATAAGAAGAAAGCACCACCATGCTTTGACTTTAATGTCATGGGACTTCTTTTTGGGCACGAGAAAAATAAGTCAAAATATGTTGAAGACAGCTCCGCGCTCATTTAGACAGCACTACAAAGTGGAATTCACAGGAAGCTTTCCTTATAAATACCCAAGGCATGCCTTGGGAATGTTCACTTGAGTAAGTGTTTAAAAAGGCATCACCATTGTGAAAAACCTTTGAACACAACTAATTCCTTGGGTTTAGGTCGGGATTTGCTAACTCTAAAGAGATAGACCATTTTCAGTGCTCACGTTGTGGGTGGACTTCGTTGGAGCTCCTCGTGCGAGCTAGGCTAAGAGCTTTCGAAGCAAAAGCTCAATTAATTGAGCGAAGCACGATACAAAGGTATTAATCTCTCACTTAATCTCGTGGTTAAGTTAATTATGCTTTAGGGTTATAATTATTGTGAGTTTGGTTTTGGGTCGAGTTTCTTTTCGCGGTGGGTCGGACTCACCGAAACCTAACAACACAAACAAAGAGGGGGAAAGGCCGAGACACAACTTTTATATACAAAACGGGTTAGAAAGAGGGGAAAGGATAGAAAAACCAAGTTAAAATCACCACAATAAGTGGTCAAATAAACCACTTATCCCCACGCAGGGCCCTTGCACGGGCGCGCACCCTGACCGCGTGAGCGCTCCTCCCTGTTTCTAGTTTTTCTCTGTTTCATTTTCGCGCCTCTTATTAATACCTATTATTAACCTTAATTTTTTATGAAGTTTTAGACATAATTTTGATCATATTTTTAACTTAGTTGAGAGTTTCTCTCTCTAGTTTTAGGTTTAGTTTAGCAGTAGATTTAGAGAGAGTGAGAAAGTGAGATTTCAATGGTGATTTGAGAGATTGTTGATACAAGGGTGACAATTGTTTCGAAGATCTTCTATATTATCAATGAGCCTTTCTAACTCTATCTCATCTTATTGCTTCAATTTCATGTTTGTTTGATTTGATATTGATGTTTGATTCTTGATTAGTGTAATTGTTCTAGATATTTTGTTGATTCTTGATTTATTTAGTTGTTTGTTTATTAGATGATGATTCTTGAGTATTTGTTTGGCTAGGAATTGGGTGAAACTTGTATGATTGATTGATTATGAATAATTTGGAAATTATGTTAATTGATTGTTGAGATTAAAGTGATTAATGTAAGTTTGCATGTGTGTAATTTGATTAGGCCGTGAGAATTATGCTAGATTGCATTATGAAATATATTGATACGATCCATTGGTTAAGGAATTGCAATTATCGATTGGTTTGGATTATGATTTCCCTAATTTGTTATTCGTAGAGACCACTAGCTTAACGATTAGGAGATAGCTCTTTGATTCCAATTGATAGCTCTTATCATTAGTCTTCACAACCTTTGATTGGCATGTTTTAATTTCCCAAGTTTATGAAAGTGTCATGATTATTTGTCGATTTCCATTCCCTAGTGTTTATTTGTTTTGTTGCTCGTTTTGTTAGTTATTAGTGTAACCTCATCACCTTCGACTTCGACCTAGTTTAGGTGCACAATTTTGAGTGCTTGAACACAATCGTTCCTTTGGGTTAGACCCTTGAATTACCTCTATAATTGTATTTAAGTTTGTTAAGTGATTATAAATTTTGTTTGGCTTAGGGAGGATTAGTCAACGACCTAGTTTTTCCCCTGTTAGTAGAACTCCAAGTACTATAAAGGGACTTCAAATCACTTGCAAAAGGATGTGTCGAATTAAGTTTTAGGATGATATTTGGGTTGTATGGTTGTCAAAATGCTTTTGTCGTTCAAATTTATGGGCAAGTGTTCAGAAAATACTGATGCTAAAAAATCAACGTTGTTGCGACATGTCAATATCAATTGCGCCGCGCTATCCTTGCCATGCTGCGGAAAAGATGTTGTGGCACGACAACACAAAGTTTTTGGAAAATGTTTAATTTTGATAATTTTATCTAGACGTGGCAATCGCCTCATTTAGGTCGGGTCAATTTCAGGTCGAGTCAGCTAACATTTGGAGCGAGTTTGGGTCAGGTCGAGTTAATTCAAGTTTCAGGTCAGGTATTTGATTGAGTTTAGGTGTGGTTAATTTTAGATTGTGTATGTTTGGGTTGGGTCAACTTTTGGTCTGGTAGTTTTGGGTGAGGCCAATTTGATTCGAGCATGTTCAGGTCTAGTTAAAATAAGGTTAGGTCATGTTCGGGTTCATTTTTTGTAGATACTATTGATCAAGCTCAATCGACAACTTTATTTGGTTTGTGAGCATAGTTACGGAAGAAACAGTTTGTATCATTTATGGCACTAGTTATATTAATTTCAAGTACTAGTAATTTTAGTCTGAACGTTTTCGGTATCAAGTCTGTTTGGGTCAAGCAATTCGGGTTAAAATCTGATCGGGTCAGCTTCGGTCTGGGACATTTTAGGTATCGAGTCAATTTTGGGTTGGATAATTTCGGGTATTAGGTCCAAATTAAGTCAACTCCACTTTTGGGTAGGTACATGTGTGGTCAAAAAGATTTCTGGTTTCAGGTCATGGAACATGTTAGGATCGCCAAGTCTAATCTTTATCTGATTTCAAAGACAATTATGCTTGACGACCACTCCAAGACGCGTTTTTTTTTTGGTGTGATTTTGAAGATTAGGGTTTGGGAAATTGGACTTGATAACTATTATCAAGATGTGTGAAGCGAGTTTAAGCTTAAAAAACGAAAGTAAAAAAAGATTAGATTAATATTGTCCACTAGTGCATAAGTAACCTCAAGTAACACCTAAAAAGTGTTACATAAAGTGGTAAAAGTATTATTATAAACAATAGGTAACACTTTAGTGGGTGATACATCCGCCCGTGTTACCTAAGGTCTTATGTAACACTTTAGGTAACATATGGTAACACTTTTCAAAGTGTTACTATAAACCCTCTTACGTAACACATTTTTATATTGCTAGTATCATTTCTAAAGTGTTACCTTTTATTTCTTATGTAACACTTAATATCTTTGGTAACATTTTTCAATCATATAGTAACACTTTATCCGACATTATGTATCACTTTTGTGTACTAAAGTAACAATGTTTTTCATTCATCTTATGACGTATAGTAACACTATTCAACATTATGTATCACTTTTTACAAACTAATGTAACACCTTATTAATTAACAGGTAACATTTGTCATTATTATTATAATAACAATAACAACAACAACAACAACAACAACAACAACAACAACAATAATAATAATAATAATATATTAATATGCACAACAACCATGAAAGTAAAATTAACATATACAATAGACAATAATTTTAATTGAAATAATTTCATAGTTCTTACAAATTACATACATAAATACCAAATTTTTTGTTTGGCCAACCAATAATAATCAAAATAAAAAGAAAGTCAACTCCGATCTCTAGCCCCCCAAATTCCAAAAACAGTCAGCACAATAAGCAGGAGTAATAATAGCAGATAGTAGCAACCACTAAGCAGTAACAACAGCTAGTAATAGCTGACATCTATACCAGCAGCAGATGTAGCATCAGATAACAGTAGCACTAGATAGCAGTAGCGGATATCAGCAGCAAAATAATAGAAGAAGATGGCCAAGTTGAACTATTTTTAAGCCTTACTCTGGACAGGTCCTACTAGTGGGCAAAAGCAAGGATTCCTGTCACAGTTCCAAAATATTACTTTGTGTTAATTAAAAGTCCATAGACACTATGTGACTCATCCACAATCCACACTTGACAAAACCAATCTGTTAAAAAAACAAGACTATATATGCAATCAAAATTAACCACAATAGAAACAACATAGAAGCTAAAAAAAAGGGAAAAGGAAGTTAAACACCCATAAATTTGAGTTAAATTTTAAGGTTTAAGGCAGGGTTTAGATACTAAATATTCTTGAACAAGATGACCAGGTTTATTGCACTTCTAACTATGAAAAATAGAGACTCAAAACATAATATGTAAGAAGCAGAACAAATGAGGATGTACAAGATCATACGTTTCATAATCCAGAGGGGGCATCACTTATCATAACATCATGTATCATGACAGCAAAATCAAAGGCACGAAGCAATATGACCTGGTTCTTGATAAATTATATATCCTTATCAACTTCTTATCTATGATTAATTACTATGAATTGATTGATAGTTGGGGTTAGCTACATATTTTAATAGCATTACAATCTATAACTTTGAAAAGGAGGACAAAGAGATATGTACATGTACTCCAGCATATACTAAGGACTGAACTACCTAATGAATCTACAAATGTTGTCTCTATTTTGAAATTGCAGAATTGACAAGAATATGTGTTAAAATGACTGAAGATGACTTACACATTAACTCAAGAATACTTAGTAGCCATTATGTGCTTCAAGATACATCTTAGTATTAGCTTATTGAAACAAGAAATTACCAAGAAATTCCCAACAAATGGAATCAAAACCGAAGATGACAAGAATCTACAACTCTCTTTAATTTAAGAAACCAGAATACTTCAAATAATAGGGTAGAAAACACAAGAAAGTATTTGCTTATAATAATAAATTAAATTAGAATCAGTGAAGGACTGAGAAGTGAAGCAAACTCACAAGCACATCAACCAATTTTGCATCTAGACTCAACACAACCTGTATAATTCTCACCTTCTCTCTAAATTGAATTTGAATCTCTTTTATACTTCCCTAATTTCATTTTATACCTATCAAACAAAACATAGGACATAAATCCACACCAGACACAATTAAAAGCATATAATAAGATCACAGTCACATTAAAAGTGATTAAACAAAGTCACAATTTGATTATTTTGCAAAATTTTGGAAAATTCTACAATCAGCAGTAGCTTAAAACAAAATTCCCAAAAGTAAACTGCAAATCAAGTACTTAGTGTATATCATATCATTCTTTTTGTTCTTATCTGAACAATTTAATAAAACAAATTGCACCTAATTGAAGCGATTAACAATTTGAACAATTTAATTATTTCACCCGATTGAAGTAGGAATCAGAATCCTACACATATAACAACAATTAAATATATATAAATAATGCACTAAGCAACAAAATAAAGACGAATTGTCCCACTTAATACAATAATATTCCCATTTCATTTTTTCAAAGACCTTATCAACCAAAAATTAATTATAATCTCCTAAGAAAATTTTATTAGTCAAAACTCAAAAGCTAACGAAATCATTTTCATATAGAATAGTGGGTAATTAAGAGTAGTTCATAGATTAAACAAAATTGGTCACGTATTCCTTAATTTCAATCAAAACTTATGATATATTTTAAAAGGTATCCAAAAATCAATTAATTAATAGAATTGATGAAAGAGATTAAGAGAGGAGTATAAATAAACCTGGTCAAAGATGAAGCCATTGAGGCGTCTACAAGGTTTGAAGCCAGCCTATGTCCTTGTTCTCTCTCTTCGCTAAAATCAACCACCCAATTTTCCTATGCCCTTCTTCAATTCATGATTGATGGTGCTCGTTATTGATTTATCACATCATCTAGCTCCATCATAATCTCATCTATCATCAAAGTTTCTATTGAATATTCATCTAGGGTTTTCCAACAGAAAGCCCCTTTCGTCACTCAACCCGTGTGCTCGTGGGGTAACGGACTTCTTTGGCCAGTGGGTGGGGACGTAAGGTGGCCGGTGAGAACTTCATTCATTGGCCAATGGGTGGGCGCCAACGTGGGGTGGCTGTTGAGGCGGTGAGTGAGAAACTGAGTTTTAAAGAGAGGGAAAATTGAGATCAAGGAATTGGGAAAGAGTAAAGGGGGAAAGAGAGAAGTGATAAAATATTTTTTTATTATTATTTTTATCATATGCTTTTAAATTGAAAGTGTTACAATCAAATGGTACCTAAAATTAAAGTGTTACAACTAAGTGCTACCTAATATAAAAGTGTTACAACCAAGTGTTACATAAAACCAAAGTGTTACACGAGTGTTACTTATATATCGAATAGCTTTATAACTTTGAGAGTGTTACCATTTTGTGTTACCTAATGTCACTTTTGTAGTAGTGTGTCGTTTGTGCTAAAAAGGGATTGGTTTAGGGGAAACGAATTGGGCTAAGTGGTAAATCATGAGATTCAAGCAATTTTTTTTGATACGCAACCTAATTACTTTGCGATAAAAGGTCCTTCATAACAAAGTTGGATCGGGGAGACATGTTAGGTGTCTACAACGACACGTTTTCAGTTTAAACTATGAAACAAGCTACTGGTTGTTTATTCTATTTATAGAAGATACACGTCAAAAATCGTTTTGATGATAGGTGAAAGGTTGAATTATTCCTAACAATTTTTCCAATATATATTTCTATTTCATCAACTGAAAAACAAAGAATACAACCTTACACGTCATTGGTAGCGAGCAAGTCTTAAATTTGGTAAGAAATCCGAAAATGTGATTTTGTAACTTTGTTACTTAATGGTTAATGGAACTTGTACATAGTGACAACGATGTTACATTTATTATGTTGAAAATCTCATGACAAGATTGTCTATTAGAAAAGGAAAATTCAGAAAAATAAATTAAATAATTTCATGGCTTCATATTAAGTGTGCATATAAATATCTGAACATGGTTAAGGAAATCTTAGTTCACAGCCTTCTTACCAATTAAAACATTTTAATTTAAACCAACAATGGATGACGCAAATTAAATGCTAAAGTTGTTGCCCATCTTATGAGTGATCTTGTGAGGGAAGCAGATGAATTTTCAACTTTATATGAGTCAAATTTTTTTATCATATTTAATCCAAAAAATGATGAAAAACAACATGAAAAAGCTTTTAAGTTAGAAATGCTCTTTAAGAAAAAAGAACTTGAAATGCTTGAGATGAAGATTTTCAAGTTTAAAAGTGAAAATCATCGAATAAAGATGGAAAATTTGTGCACTTCAATCAAGCAAGGAACAAAAAAAATTAAGGATCTTTCATCAATTGATTTGCAAGATATTATTGCATTTTGTGGTGAGGAAACGGAGGAAGTTGGGATGGTGATTGTTAAATCTAATCCCGAATGTTAAGGACAATAATGTTGGTTAGATTATGTGTGCAATATTGAATTTTCATTTGTTATAGGAAATTTATGATTAAGATTTAATCTATTATTTTCGTCAACTAATCACCTTTTCTTTATTATATTACCAGTTCAAACAAAATTAAATGTCAACAACTCTCTTATTAAATTCATCTATTTATTATCATAGTAAATAAAATATATATTTTCAAAATAGTCAAATTTAATCTTTAGGATCAATAATCGGGTTGCAGGCAATAATTATAGTCGAATTTAAATAATGAATATAATATTTGTCCACAACAACAAACAACCCCTAAAATTTAATTCTATCTACCCCGTATACAACAAATAGTATTGGCAATATCTGATAGGAATGGTGTCCTTCGAACAAGTATAGAATTCCGGTAGAGTGTTCGGAATTATTAGAAAGGTAATTATTCAATGAGGTCAAGTGATCAGAAATCCTAGGAGGAGGCTGCTTTCGATCAGTAATATCAATGTATAATTAACATTACAACTTAATCTTGATTGAACCCTTCGAGTCACACCCAAGAAACTAACGATTCGACACGACGAATTAAATCAGAAGGAATTAATGAGTCACTTGAGTAATTAATATTTAGACATAGGAATTCAAGCTTGGAGCGTTGAAATCGAGCGTCGTATGTTGAGTCGAATTAATAAAAGACGAGATTGTAAAATTACTAATTAATCAACAATTAACCAAAATACCCCTAGCATCAGAACGCCCCAAGAAAACCGGGTGCTAGGGCATTTGGTATAGCCAAGGCGGCTAGCATAAGAACCATTGCTAGCACTGCGCAGACACATGGCTAGTAAGCATAGCTAGCATGTGCAAGCAGCAGTAGCATCAAGCTAGTAGTGCTAGCTAGCTAGCAGTGCATTGCTGGCACGCAGGGCCAGCGTGGGAAAGCTGCGGCATGGCGCGCCATTCCCAGCAACAAGCAAGCTTGCTGGTCTGTCGCGCAAGCGTGGATGTTGCTAAGCCAAGGTACCAGGCCTAGCCACAAGCAGCAAGCGCCAACAAGGAACCTTGGGTACCACAGCTTGGGCTGCCACTTGGCACAAGTTGATTGGGGTAAGTGGTGCAAAGGGCCATTTTTCCTTAAGCCTTGGGGATCAAGTTTGGTCCCCACCCCCTTTCTTTGTGGTCCTTAACTAACCCCTCCTCTAAATATGCCACTTGTTGATTAACTAGTTGTTGGCTATTTGCTTTTGTTTTTTATTTAACAATAAAAGGAGAATAATAATTTTACCAACTCTCCCACATTGATTGGAGAGAAGATTTCACTCATGAGTTTCCATATAAATACCCAACATGGGGTATGGGAAAACTCACTTGATTAAGAGTTAGAAAATGCATCTCCATTAAGAAAACCATTAAACTCATAATTACTCGGGAAGTTTTGGTCAAACTTGGCTAACCTCTAAGTAATTGACCTAGTCGGGTTCATGTTGCGGGTGGATACCGTAGGAGATTTTCGCCCGTTACGAGACTTAAGCTTTCTCAAGTAAGAGCTCGGTGAACGAGCGAAGCATTCTTCAAAGATATTTTCGTGTTTCCTTAATTCTTGTTAATTATGTCATTTGATTATAATTGTGAGTGTGATCTTGGATCAGGTTTTATTTTTCGAAATGAGTAGGACTCATCAAAACCCAACAGCAGTATCGGAGCCTTGCTCATTTATTTTTATAATCATAACTTTCAAGGTGTTTTTATGGCTTTATTTTTCTACTTTTATGTTACTAATTATTAATTTTAATCCCGTTTTAAAGCTATTTATGGCCCCGAACCAAGATTTTTTCTCAAAAATTGTGAATTTTGGGTGGAAAAGGCATTCTAGAAATGTTTTATCCCTTTTAGAACTGTGTTTTAGGCCAAAACCCGAAATGCATTTTTTGAGAAATTTTTTGTTTTGACAAAAAAATTTAGGTCTTTCTAACCATGAATCTTAATGCCATATTTATGATGATTATGTATATGTTTCTTTCCTTAATGTTTTCGCATTTTTAACCTCTTTAAGAATGGTTACTTGGTAGTAATTAGTGCTTGAAAGATTGGTTAAAATTTTGACATAATTGCAAATTCATTGCATTAAGTGTGGAAAATTTAATCTTTGAGGCTTCTAAATACTAAAGATCCAATATTTAATTGTTTTAAGTGGTTGGAACTTTGAGTTACTAAATTCTATGAATTTTTGGTTGAACTTTTAATTTAATCATGTTTAAAGTTGATTGGAATCATAAAGTTTGATTCTTGTGATCAAAATTTCATTTATCTTCATATTGGTAGATATAATTTTCCAAGGATTTACAAGTTAAAGTTGGAATCATTATTTGAATATTTGTGTTCTTCCAACTCCCTTTTATTTTGATAAAATCTCATAATTAATTTAAATTAATTAAATTAATAGTGAGTAATTGCCCTTAGTTATTTTACTGCTCCAAGTTGAACCAATTTTATTAAAGAATGGTTCATGGGAATAATTTTGGTTGTGTGCACTTTGATGATTTTTTATTTAAGTTGCACTTGTAATATTTTTTCATTTTTGCTCATTGAACTAATTCTAAAAATTAATATGGAATTAATAATTAAGGGCCTGTTCTCATTGTCTGAACTCAGCTGAACTTAACTGAACTGAACTGAACTGAATTGAGCTGAACTTAACCGAACTGAACTGAACTGAACTGAAATGAATATTTTATAAGAGAAGGAAATTAGGAGCTGAACTGAACTGAACTGAACTGAATTTCAACGTAAGAGAACAGACCCTAAGTCACACAAAATTTTAGGTTAAAACCCGAGAGTGTGGCACGTAAAACAAGGCCCAACACCCTCGGCCAGCCGGGCTGCCTAGCAGCCCACATGTGGCTGCCAAGGGGGTTGGTGTGCTTGGTGCGCGCCACACACCCCTAGCATGGTCGTTGCCTGCTAGCAACATGGCACACCCAGCCAGCCAGCAAGCCGCAGCCAGAGCAGCAAGCTGCTAGTTGTGCGTGCTGGCTGTGCGTGGCCTTGACTGGGCGTGCATGCGTGTTGCGGGGAGTGTATGGGTTGTGTGTGTATTTTGGTTTTTTTGCGAAGGGGAAAGCATTCTTGTGCTTGCTGCTTTGCACCTTGCAACCCTTAGCAAACATTACTAGGCTTGGCCTAGCTAGTGCTACGTGGGGTGGTGCAGTAGCACGCTCCAAGCCGCATTGCCCAAGGGGTGCTAGGCACCCTTGGCTAGCAATGGTGCGCACTAGATAGTCTGGGTGCGCGAAACACTTGCGTGCGGTTGGCTACGTGTTTGCTAATTTTTTTTTGCTTTAATTATTCTAATTAATATAAATATTTTGGTTTTAATTATTTTAATTAAAGTTTTGAGGCCAGACCTCGGTTTTAAGCGGCATGGGCAAAATTTTATTTTGGAAAATTTTTGGGTCTACCGGCTTAATTAAATGGATTAATTAAGATGGATGCAAAATTTAGTGGGAGATTCAATTTTAATTGGGCTAAATTACGTTATCAGTTAAACAACTTTGACTATTTTTAATTAGGTGTGTTAATTGGATTAACGACCAAAATTAGTTACTAGTTTACGCGTGTTTGTACGTTAATACTTTTTTTTCTTTGTAAAATGCACGGGCCATTCAAAATAGTGAATGGATGAATGGAATGTATATTCTCCAGCAGGTTTTATAAAAATTGCACCTAGTGGGGCCCAATTAGGATAGAAAATACGGGTTGCGTTCCGTGACGTATTTTTGTAAATCTAAATATGGTCTGCAAACAGTTGAGTATTTTTGTACCTTAATATTTAGAATAGTCCTAATCGTAGATACTAGTGTTTGCATAATTTTGGTTATGTCTTGAAGACGGAGGTTCTTGGAAGACGAATCCATGAAGTTGCAAAAGACGTCCGATGAAGACTTGAAGACTCAAGGGGTCATGCTAGTTGCCAAATGCATCATTGTTTATGTTTTCGATATATATATTTTTGATTATATATATGTGAATTATATGTTACATGCATGTTTAGGATTTCGAATGTTGCGATGATTAATTAAGTTCACTTATCAACAAACATAAAAACCCTAAGTCCCTAAAATATTGAGTAAAATTGCCATTCCAAAACAACACTTATCGACCTATTGAGAGTAATGATGGGCTACGCCAAAGCGAGGCATCACTATCACTCCCTAGGATACATAAGGCATACCGGGTATGCAAGTTGGTTTTGGTTATACTTAACCATATGAATGATGGAGTCCTAACATGTCGTGGCTAAGTGGATAAGTTTTTGAGAGAGCATTAGATGCGACGATTTATCCAACTAAGAGTGACTTGGAGCCATTAGCAAAGATTTGCTTACTGTAGACACCCATTTGTGTCTCCCCAAAACCAGACCCAGTGATGAGTGCCTTTCACGTCGAATCATAATCGAATGAAACGAAAGTGTGGAAAGGTCTAGTGTTGCGGAAAGTTTTATTTCTTTTCTCTTCTCTCTGTTTTTGAAAACTTTATTTTAAGAAAACATCCAATCCAGTTTGGTTGGTCCATGATATGGGTCCAATAGTGGTGTAGTTGGATGGGGCTTGCAAAGACCTTTCCAACGATATATTATAAGCCCAATTCCGATGAATATTGAGGAATTTATGGCCAATTTACTAAACTGGGCCCGGTTTGAGCTTTAAGTACGGCCCAATGATCTAGGGGAGGGTCTAATATGATTTATCATTCCTAATGCAATTAGGAATGGTTTTGGTCTTCTAGAACATTCTAGAAGGTTTTATCATTCTTAATTCAATTAGGATTCTTCAGAGTTTTAATTAGATCAAATAGCATTTTCGACTGAAATTATATTATTTTATCTTCCAGTACAGTAAAATTATCAGATTTTCGAAAACGCGTTGAAATCCAAATTGGCGTCCAACCCCAGGCCTTGGCGCCTGGAATCAGGATTGGCGCCAGACGCCAGCCATTGGCGCCTGGCGCTAGCCACTGGTCCTAGCGCCAATGAGCCAGGGCTGGCGCCAAGTTAGTTTTGTGGTCTTCAGACTCTGTTTTGATAAATTATCTTTTTTGGCTGATTTTCTCTATAAATATAGTATCAAAAACTCTGGTTTCATTCATCAATTATCAATATTCATCAACAATCACTTTATGAATTACCAATAATCAACTCTCTTCATTCACAAAATCATTCATTAACTTTCTTTATTCATCAATTCAATTATTTTCATCATCTTCATTTCTTTCATCAGTAATTCTTTAGCATTCATTCTTTATTCCTTTCTTTTTAATACAAAATTCCGCATTCACAAGATCTAGATACACCTAGCCATATTCGAAGTTGCCTTCGCCCTAGACGAGAAAGGTTTTAATTTCCGAGGGTTTGGTCCCAAATCTCTCTTTCAATTATTTAATTTAATTGCTTTGATTTATTATTTTCCTTGAAGTTACTAACGTGTGTATTTTGTAATTAGAAAGAGGTATGAGGCATCCAAGTAAGTACTTTAATGGTTTAATTGATTTCATGATGTAGATATCATGCTTAGATTGTTATTTTGATTCCTAGTATCATGTCTAGGGTATCTTTAATATCAAGTATGATTAAAAGTATGATGCTTCCTATATTCTCTCTAATATTTATGATTATTATGATTATGATTGATATTATTATTATTCATGATGTTGATTATTTATTATGTTGCTTGATATGCATATTATTATATATTGTTATTGCTTGATCACCTTTATTGCATGTTTAAAGGGAATTTGTACTTGCAATCACGCTTAATAAGATAATTAATAATCTTGTTTTGGGTTAATTGTGATTATAATTTCAAGTGATCGCCAATAATAGTTTATTTGTGCATTAATATTCAACCAACATATTTTAAACAGGTTTAGGGTTAATCCTATTGATTGTATGTTAGTCAGAAAGCGCATATGAATATGATCAGAATAAAGTAGAGGCCTATTATTAGGGCAGGTTCAATCTCTTTTAGGTTGGATTTGTACCATCATCCCCGAACCCTTATTTGGTTCATGACCTTATGAAGTTGACGATCTCTTGGATCGTTAGTGGGTGTAACCTTCACCTCGTGAACGGTTTACAAGTTCCTTAAAAACTTGTTGGCGACTCTTTTGCTCTATCTTCTTCCCTTTTGGACGCCACCGTACTTTAGTGTATGATCACAGTGGGGTTCAAGCTAGTGGGATTTTTAAGGCTTGAAATTATTCCCTACACTTACCATAGAACATTGAGTGTTAAGACAAGCAAAAGCATGCTTAACTACATACTCATTGTTTCTTTGGATCTTGGAATCGACTTATTCTCACAAAATGGGGACAATTTAATGTGTGAATAAGACGTTTAAATATGTTTGATCAAAAATACATGATTTTAATCTTCTTTAAGTATTTTGAATGGTTTTTCATTTCAAATTCTTTCAATTGTAGAACGATGTCTAAAAATAACTCAAGCAATGAATTCTTGTTGCGGTCAATTCTCGACAATAAGAAGTTGAGTGGGCCAAATTTTCTTGATTGGAAAAAGAACTTGCTTATATTTCTCATGCAAGAGCAAAAGGAAAATGTCCTTGCATTGACGAGGAAATGCCCGAGACTCCTAATGAGGATGTGACTTAGGCTTCCCTAAACCGATGGCAAATTGGCAATTGGGGTGTCAAATAAATCATGTTGGCTACAATGTCTCCTGAGCTTTGAAAGAATTTCTTTGAGAAGGAGACAACTTTTGAGATCACTTTTGAGCTGCAGAACATGTTCCAATAGCGGGCCCGAACTTAAAGGTTTGAAACCCATAAGCAGATCCTTGAGAGCAAGCTCAAGAAAGGAGAGCAAGTCAGCCCACATGTACTCAAAATGATAGGATTATTTGAAAACATGGGAAGGCTTGACGCAAGGTTTTCAACCGAGATGGAAATTGACATCATTGTCCACTTACTACACAAAGGCTATGATCAGTTCAAGATGAACTATAACATGCACAACATGGAGAAAACCCTCACCGAGCTTCATGGTATATTGAAGAAAGCTAAGAAAATGCTCAAGGATGAGGGGAAGCATGATATGCTCATGATCAAAAAGGGCAAGTCATTTAAATTCTCAGGCAAGAAGAAGAAAGGCTTTAAGGGGAAGAGTAAGAACAAGACCTTTCTGCCTAAGTAAGAGCTGATGAGTGTCATTTATGGCACTCATTTGGTTCTCTTTAGGGTGAATTTCATGCTATTCTATAGCTCTTTTCCTTAGCTTTTCCTTAATTTTACTAGTTATTTCTTTAGTTTGCATTTTCTTAGTTGAATTTCTATCTTTATGCATTTCTTGGTTTTTTGTTATTTTCTCTTTTATTATTTGCTTGTTTTCCTTCATTTTTCAGGTTAAGGTCGTTATCCAAGATTCCTGAGGCCTTTTCCCAAGTTTGGCATTGATTAGAATGCCTAATGTTCTCCATTTGAAACTCAAGCATGGAGAAATGCAAGTTCCTAAAGACCTTAGGCCGTGCATTCAAGCCGTAGGGGCATGATTTCTCGTGTTGAACCCACAAACATGGAATTTGGAAACTGCAAGGTCTCGTGTTTATCAAGAGCATTGAGTGGAACACAGGAGGAGCATCGACATAATGGTGAAGAGGACTACTCTATTCCCAGGCAAGGGCGCGCGCGACTATGGCGGGGGCGCGCCTCTCTCTCGGGCGCCCGAGCGTGCCTGCCTGGGTCTCTGTTCCGTACCCATATCTACGCGACCGCGCTCTCCCTTATAGTTGGGCACGCCTGTATGGGTTTATTTGGGGACTTATCTAACTAATTTCTATTTTTTAGTTTTACTATATATAGATCTTCAATCTAATTTTAGAGGGAGAAGATTAGAATAGATTTTTGGAGAATTAGAATAGGAATTTTTGTAGAGAGAGAAACTCTAGATTGTAGAGAGAGAAGTTCTTGATTGATATTTGAAGATTGATGATTCTAGCATTTTCTCCATTAAATTGAAGCAAGTTTGTAAGGATTTCTTTTACTTTAATGCAATCTTTAGCTTATGATTTCAATTGTTTTGTTGATTGTTTAAGTTTGTATTAAATTTGTGATTGAATTAGTTTTATTGATATGATGATGATGAAATTGTTGATTAGCTTAGTTTTTGATCTTGATTTCTATGGATTGTGAGTAGTTCTCTTGCTAGGGGAATGGTGAAGCATATATGAGTAATGGATTGATGCTAAATAGGGGAAATTGATGGAGTTGATGGTTTGATTAAATTGGTTGATTTATTAAGTGCATGTGTGTGATTAATTGAAGAGGAGCTAACTTTGATTGTTACACTAGAATGTACTGTAAGCTCACATTGATACAGAAAATTGATTTGTGGCTTGCTTTTGTTGATTGAGTAGGTTTGCAAGGTTCCTAGTTAGAGTCTCTCGTAGTTGACGCTAGCTTGACCTTTAGGAGATAAGCTTACCATACTCTCTTGATTACTTAATTGATTTTCCCTCGCAACACTCGACTTAGTAATCTCCAATCCCAATTAGCTATATCCATTCCAAGTATATGTGGATCCTAATGTTGGGGTTTGGTGAGTCCGACTCACCGCGGAAACAAACATAATTAAATTAATCATAACATTAAGATAAGCTAATTACCTTTGACGCGTGCTTCGCTCCAAAATGAGCTCTTACTTGAAAGCTTCAAGTCCCGCTCACACGGAGACCTCCAACGAAGTCCACCCGCACCAACAAAACCGACTAGGTCCATTGTCTTGGGGTTAGCAAGACCCGACCAATAAAACCCGAGTAATTATATTGAGTTCAAAGGTTTTCACTAATTATGATGCCTTTTTCAACTCTTACTCAAGCATCATTCCCAATGCCCATACTTGGGTATTTATAGGAATGATGGGAGTATCATTTACTCTCCCATCAATGTGGGATAGTATGATTTTTCCATTTTATTTTAAAGCTAAAATAAAATTAATAATCAAGCTAGTAATAAATCAACAAGTGACAAGCTCATGTGAGTGGTTAGGTGAGGACCACTTGGAGAATGGGGGGACCAAACTTGCTCCCCACTCCCTCTCCCATAACCGGCCACCTCACTCCACACACACACAAGGACCACAAGCCACATGGCACCCACCCTTGGGCACAAAGGCAGCCAAGGTGGGCTGCCATGTGCTGATGTCCGTGGCAGCCACGCCCAGCAGGCCCAGCACTTGCATGCGGGCTGCCAGGCGGTGCTGGCCAGCAAGCCCAGCATGCTTGTGCGGGCTGCTGCTGGCCTTGTGCCTTGGCCAGCGCTGCTAGGCAGCAAGCAATGGCCCAGCCATGCTGCCCCTAGCTGTGGCGAGCTGGCGCGCCTAGCGTGCTAGCTGCTGCAGCTTGTTGCGGCATGGCTTGGTAGCCATTTCGCGCACAAGGCTATGCCTAGCATGCTAGCACGCACTAGGAAGCGCCTAGCCTTGCGATGTTAGCATGGGTGCGCTAGCACACACCAGCCATCCTAGGCTCGGCTTGGTGCGCATGCTACCCACCATGCTAGGCCATACACCCTTAGCACTCAGTTTTCTTGGGCATTTCGATGCTAGGGGTATTTTGGTCTTTTGTTGATTTATTAATATTTCTCGTCTCGTCTTTCACTATTTTTCGACTCGACTTCCGACGCTTGGTTTCGACGTTCTAAGCTCGAATTTTCGACGTCTAAAATTACTCGGTCGACTCATTAATTCCTTCCGAATTAATTCGTCGGTTCGGTTTGTTGAATTCTTGGGTGTGACCCGAAGGGTTCAGTCAAGATTAAGCTGTAATATTAATTACTCATTAATATTACTGATCGAAAGCGACATCCACCCAGGCATTCCGATCACTTGACCTCACTGAATATATTAGCTTTCTAATAATTCTGAACCCACTGACGGAATAGTGCACTTGTTCGAAGGACACCATTCCTTTCAATCTCCCACTTGTCCTTCCGGACAAGTGCGCATTTTGTGTACAGCCTTTTTCCTATGTCTCTTAATGTCTCTTCATGAACTATAAGGTAAGATTTATTTTGTCATCCTTATTACGTCTAGAAGTGTTTCCTGATTCCGAGTCCGACTGTGAATAAACAGATGATTTCTAAAATCCATCCAAGCAGGCCATGCATTTTACAGTCTCGCTCTACGAGAGGCCTTGTATACAACCAATACATCTTCCTTATTTTAGTAGGGGGGACATTCCAAGTCTTGTAATGTAGCTCCTCTTACTGAGAGGACCTAGTCGCCCGAGTGTCGCCGTTATAATCCCCTATTACGACAGACGTTTGACAACATCAAAGCAAACTAGTACTCAAACAAGAGAACTCACAATACTCATGGTCGAGGAAATAGGTTCTGATAGCCATAATCAGAAGTATACTTATGACAAATTTTTAATTTCTTAAAGTATTCTCATAGGTCGATCTAGTATGGTTCTAAACCAATACTTGTGCAAATGATTTATGACAATCATGTCCTTGTAGAACATGAATTGGTGTTATAAATCAAACTACACACTAATCTCAATCGGTCATTAATTGTCCATCGTTTAAATGACCTTGATTAGGGATAATTTTCGATTATAATATTCAATTTTCACTTAATAGGTGTTTCCTTACCAAGACTGGTCTTGATACCCTATTTCGAATATTCTCAGAATCGAATGGACTCATTATTTAATCCTAAACCACAATTAAATAGCATAATCGGAGTAATAAAATATTGCATGAAATTTTATATTACTCCAAAACTTGAATGGTTTTCCTTAGAGTCTTACATTAATTTATTTTTTTCAAAATTAACTAAAACACTAAACAAGGAAATCAAAGCCAGTTTCTTACATGCTTGATTCCCATTGCCTCAACGTGCTTGTTGTGCTTCACTTGAGGCAAAGGTTAAGTAAGTGGATCGGCTACATTGTCATCCGTTCCAACTTTGCAAATTCTGATTTCACCCTCTGATTTCCATTCTCGAATCATGTGAAATCGCCGCTTGACATGTTTGACCTTCTGATGTTCCCTAGGCTCTGGCCTGATCAATAGCTCCATTTTTGTCACAATAGAGGGCTATTGGACCCTTTATAGAGGGTACAACATCAAGTTCACCAACGAACTTACGAATCCAAACAGCCTCCTTAGCTGCTTCAGCAGCTGCTAAGTATTCGGCTTCAGTTGTAGAATCTGCAGTTGTACTCTGCTTTGCGCTCTTCCAACTAAACTCCCCTCCATTTAGACAAAACACATATCCAGATTGCGATTTGAAATCGTCTCTGTCTGTCTGGAAGCTTGCGTCGGTATAACCTTCCACAACTAAATCCTCTGCACCACCATACACCAGGAATTTATCCTTGTTCCTTTTCAGGTACTTTAGGATAATTTTGGCCGCAGTCCAATGCGCCTCTCCTAGGTCTGGTTGGTAACGGCTCGTAGCACTCAAGGCATACGATACATCTGGCCTAGTACATATCATGGCATACATGATCGATCCAATAAGAGAAGCATATGGAATCTGATTCATTCTTACCCGCTCATCAGATGTCTGTGGACACTGCTTCTTGCTTAGGGTTATATCATGTGACATTGGCAGGTGACCTCTCTTGGCCTCCTCCATGCCAAATCGAGCAAGTACCTTATCAATATAAGTACTCTGACTCAATCCAATCATCCTTTTAAATCTATCCCTATAGATCTTGATGTCTAGTATGTACTGAGCCTCTCCCAAGTCTTTCATTGAGAAGCACTTTCCAAGCCAGGCCTTTACAGACTCTAACAACGGAATGCTGTTTCCAATGAGCAATATGTCATCGACATATAAGACTAGGAAGGCGATGTCACTTCCACTAACCTTCTTGTAAACACAAGATTCATCAGGATTCTTGATAAAACCAAACTTACTGATGGCTTCATCGAATCGCAGATTCCAACTTCCGCTTGCTTGCTTTAATCCATAAATGGACTTCTTAGGCTTAGAAACTTTCCTAGCATTGTTTTGGTCGACAAAACCTTCAGGCTGTGTCATATACACAGTTTCTTCCAAATAACCATTAAGGAAGGCGGTTTTGACGTCCATCTTCCATATTTCATAATTGTAATATGCAGCAATCGCTAGGAGGATCCGAACGGATTTAAGCATTTCCACTAGTGAAAAGGTTTCATCGTAATCAATACCATGAACTTGTCTGTAACCTTTTGCCACCAATCTAGCTTTGTAAATGAATACATTTCTATCTTTGTCGGTTTTCAACTTGAAATGCCACTTACATTCGATAGGTTTATAACCTTCGGGTAAGTCAACCAAGTCCCAAACTTGATTTTCAAACATGGAATCCATTTCAGATCTCATGGCCTCTTGCCATTAAGCAGAGTCGGTGCTTGCCATCGCTTGCTTGTAGGTTTCCGGTTCATCTCCATCCATAATCAGGATGTCCTGATTCTCGGTTAATACTAAACCAAGATATCTATCAGGTTGAGATCTCGGCCTCTGAGACCTACGTAGGGTAATGAATTGAGCATTTGCATTGTCGGTTCGACTTTGCACATTTTGATCATTTTGACCTGCGTCAACAGATGCTGTTTGAGCACTTTGACTGTCATTATGATTTTGTTGCTCATCCTCACGAACTTCGTCGAGTTTGATTTTCCTCCCACTTGTCATTTTGGAAAGGTGCTCCTTCTCCAAAAAGACACCATCGCGAGCAACAAACACTTTGTTCTCCGATTTGTAGTAGAAGTAATACCCTTTGGTTTCTTTTGGGTAGCCCACAAAGTAAACCTTGTCAGATTTGGGATGAAGTTTGTCAGAAATCAATTTCTTGACATATGCTTCGCATCCCCATATCTTTAGAAAAGATAACCTAGGAGTTTTCTTCGTCCATAATTCATATGGAGTCTTTTCTACAGCTTTTGATGGAGCACAGTTCAGTGTTAGTGCCGCAATTAGAAGTGTGTGTCCCTAGAAAGAGATAGGAAGATCACTAAGACCCATTATTGATCGTACCATGTCTAACAAGGTTCGATTTCAACTTTCGGATACTCCGTTCCAGTGTGGAGTTCCAGGAGGTGTCAATTCTGAAAGTATACCCTTTTCTTTCAGACGGTCATCGAATTCTTGGCTCAAGTATTCACTACCTCGATCCGATCGAAGGGCTTTGATTTTCTTGCCAAGCTGATTTTCAACTTCACTATGAAATTCTTTGAACTTTTCAAATGATTCATATTTATGCGACATGAGGTAGACATAGCCATATCTACTATAGTCGTCTGTGAAAGTGATGAAATATCGATGTCCATTTCTTGTGGTTGAGCTCATTGGTCCACATACATCAGTATGTATAAGACCTAATAAGTCACTTGCCCTTTCTCCCAACTTGGAGAATGGCTGTTTAATCATCTTGCCTAATAGACATCCCTCGCAATTCTCAAACGATTCTAAATCTAAAGAGTCAAGAACACCTTCTTGTAGAAGTTTCTTCATGCGTTTGATGTTGATGTGGCCAAGACGACAATGCCACAAGTAAGTCTGATTTGACTCTATGGTCTTAGCTCTTTTGGTATCATTATTCACATTATAAACTTGTTTGTCTAAAGAAAGCACATAAAGGCCATTTTCAGAATGTGCAATACCATATAAAACATTATCGAGATAAAACGAACATTCTTTGTCCTTTACTCGAAATTCAAAACCTTTGGCGTCCAACGCCGAAATTGAAATAATGTTTTTGGTAATTTTAGGAACATAATAAACATTATCGAGTTCCAAAACTAGCCCGGTGGGCAAAGACAAACTGAGAGTTCCTACGGATACGACATTAATTCTGGCTCCATTGCCGACCCGGAGTTCAATCTCTCCCTTCTCTAGCTTTCTAGCTTTCCTTAGTCCCTGAGAATTGGAACAAAGGTGTGAGCCACATCCGGTATCTAATACCCATGATGTTAAGCTAGTGAAGTTAAAGTCTATAACGAATATACCTGATTCAGAAGCAACGGTCCCGTTCTTCTTATCTTCCTTGAACTTGAGGCAATCTCTCTTCCAATGTCCCTTCTTCTTAGAGTAAAAACATTCAGAATCCGATTTAGAAGACGCTACCTTCTTATCCTTGGTAGCTTTAGACTTAGGCGGAAAAGTTTTCTTCTTACCTTTCCCCTTAAAGCCTTTCTTCTTCTTGCCCGAAAATTTGAACGACTTGCCCTTTTTAATCATGAGCATATCATGCTTCCCCTCATCCTTGAGCGTTTTCTCAGCTTGCTTCAACATACCATGAAGCTCGGTGAGGGTTTTCTCCATGATGTGCATATTATAGTTCATCTTGAACTGATCATAGCCTTTGTGCAGCGAGTGGAGAATGATGTCAATTGCCATCTCGGTTGAATACCCCGCATCAAGCCTTCCCATGTTTTCAAACAATCCAATCATTTTGAGTACATGTGGGCTGACTGGCTCTCCTTTCTTGAGCTTGCTCTCAAGGATCTGCCTGTGGATTTCAAACCTTTCAGTTCGGACCTGCTCTTGGAACATATTCTGAAATTAAGAAATGATCTCAAAAGCCGTCTCTTTTTCAAAGAAAGTCTTTTGAAGCTCAGGAGACATTGTGGCCAACATGATGCATTTGACATCTCGATTGGCACTTTGCCATCGATTTAGGGCAGCTTGATTCACCTCCTCATTGGGAGCTTCGGGCATTTCTTCATCAAGGACATATTCCTTTTGCTCTTGCATGAGAACAATTCGCAAGTTCCTGTGCCAATCAAGAAAATTTGGCCCACTCAGCTTCTCCTTATCGAGAATTGAGCGTAACGAGAATTGGTTGTTTGAGTTATTTGAAGACATGATTCTACAATTGAAAGAATTTGAAATGAAAAACCATTCATTATACATAAATAAGATTGAATTCATGCATTTTAATCAAACTTATTTAAAACGTCTTATTCACACATTAAAGTTTGTCCCCATTATAGGTGAGAATAAGTCGATTCCAAGATCCAAAGAAACAAAGAGTGGTTAAGCATGCTTTGGCTTGTCTTAACACTCAATCTCCTAAGGTAAGCAACGCTTTGCTAATGGCTCCAAGCCACTCTTGGTTGAATAAATCGTCGCATCCAATGCTTTCTAAACAATTTATTTACTTTTCCACGACATGTTAGGACTCCATCACTCATATCGTTGAGTATAACCAAAACCACCTTGCATACCCGGTATGCCTTACGTTCCTTGGAGAAGTAGTGATGCCTCGCTTTAGCGTAGCCCACCACTACCCTCGTTCGATTGGTAAGTGTGTTTTGGAATGGCAAGTTTTACTCAATATTTTAGGGACCTAGGGTTTCTATGTTGGTTGATTTAAGTGAACTTAATTAATCATCTCAACATTCGAAATCCTAAACATGCATCTAACATATAATTCATATATATATAAACATAAATATATATCGAAAACATAAATAGAGATGCATTTGGCAACTAGCATGACCCCTTGAGATCTTCAAGTCTTCAAAAGGTCTTCATTTGCAACTTCATGGCTTTGTCTTCTAAGAACCCCGTCTTCAAGACTTGACCAAAATATTACAATTGCTAGTATCTACGATTAGGACTAATTTAAATATTAAGGTACAAAAATACTCAACGGTCCACAGACCGTATTTAGATTTACAAAAATACATCACGGATCACAGTCCGTATTTTCTATCCTAATCGGGCCCCACTAGTTGCCATTTCATAAAACCTGTGAGAGAGTTTTACATTCCATTCATCCATTCACTATCTGTGAATGGCCCATGCATTTTACAACGATAAACAAGTAACAATGCATACAACGCGCGAGAACTAGTAACTAATCTAAGTGGTTAATCCAATTAACACGCCTAATTAAACTAGTCAAAGTTGTTTTAACCGGTTATGGTAATAACTTAGAGACGCTCCCACTAAATTCCGCATCCAACTTAACTAATCCAATTAATTAAGTCGGTGAACCCAAATATTTGCCAAAATTAATTTTGTAAATGTCGCTCAAAACCCGAGGCCTAGCCTCCAAAAATTTTAATAAAATAAACAAAATAATTAAAATAATTAAAATAATTAGTTGTTTTGCAAAATACGTATTCCAAAATGTCTAAGTGCCTAGCACTAAGACTTGGAGTCCAAAAAATACCCTTATTTACATATTAAGCAACGCTAAAATTTAACTTTAAATAGCATCACCTTATTAAACTAAGGTTATTATGCTAATTATGGGATTGTACGTACCGTACAACAAGCACGTAGTATGCCCATGCACACCCCCGCAACACCAAGCATGCATGTGGGCTTCTTGTGCTCGCATGCCCCACGCCCAGCCCAGCCAAGCGTAGCAGTACGCATAGCGCGCACGACCTTATGTTGTTGCTGCGCCATGCTGCTGCTTGCTGGCGCGCTATGCTGCTGGCAGCGAGCAGCAGCCCACGCCCTTCCTCGCACACACAGACGCACAACACCACGCACCTAAGAACGAAGCGCCCAGCAGCCTCGACAGCCACACATGGGTTGCGTGAGCAGCCCAGCTGGCTGAGAGCTAGCCCGGGGCTCTTAGGCCTCGTGTTGCGTGCTAATGCTTCGAAAATTATCGATTTTTGTGTGTGACATTATAAATCAATTCCAAATTAATTTTAGAATTAATTTTCAGGAAAAATGAAAAATTACTAGTCCAACTTAAATAATTCATCCAAAAGCAATTAACCAAATTTATTTCCAAGAACCATTCTTTAATAAAATTGGTTTAACTTGGTGTGATAAAATAAATTAGGGCAATTCTCACTATTAATTTAATCACTTTAAATTAATCTTGAGATTTTGACAAAATAAAAGGGAGTTGGAAAAAAATGAACATAATTTCAATAAAGACTCCAACTTTAATACTTGTGACTCTATGAAAAATTATATCTTCGAATATGAAGATAAACCAATGTCAATCACAAGTTTTAAACTTTATGATTCCAATCAACTAAAAAATGATTAAATAAACGAAGTTTAACCAAAATTCATGGAATTTAGTGACTCGAAGTTTCAATCACTTATCATAAATAAAGATTGAATCTTTAGTACTTGGAAGCAACAAAGAACAATAATTTCACACTTAATGCAATTAATTTGCAATTACGTGAAAAAATAAAACCAAACTTTCAATCACCAATTACTACCAAGTAATCATGCTTAAAGTGGTCTAAAATTGCATCTAAATAAAGGAAAGAACCAAATTCATAACCACCATAAATATGCAATCAATTTTCAAGGTTAGAAAGACTTAAAAATTTTCGTCAAAAACAAAAAATCCCTCGAAAAATGCATTTCTGGTCGTTTTTGGCTAAAAACCTAGGACTGAAAGGGAAAAACCATTTCCAGAATGCCTTTTCCACCCAAAATTCACTATTTTTGGGTCAAAATCTGGGTTCGGGAGTTGAAGACAGCTCTAATACGAGGTAAAATTGGAAAAACGAGTTACTAATCTAATTAGCAACTTAAAACCAGAAAAATTAAGCCATAAAAACACCTTGAAAATATTATGATTTTAAAAATAAACGAGCGAGGCTTTGATACCGTTGTTGGGGTTTGGTGAGTCCGACTCACCGCGGAAACAAACCCAAAAGCAAGACCGCACTCGCAATAAATAAAACCATAAACATAATTAAATCAATCATAAGATTAAGATAAGCTAATTACCTTTGACGCGTGCTTCGCTCCAAAATGAGCTCTTACTTGAAAGCTTTAAGTCCCGCTCACACGGAGACCTCCAACGAAGTCCACCCGCACAAACAAAACCGACAAGGTCCAATGTCTTGGGGTTAGCAAGACCCGACCAATAAAACCTGAGTAATTATATTGAGTTCAAAGGTTTTCACTAATTGTGATGCCTTTTTCAACTCTTACTCAAGCATCATTCCCAATGCCCATACTTGGGTATTTATAGGAATGATGGGAGTATCATTTACTCTCCCATCAATGTGGGATAGTATGATTTTTCCATTTTATTTTAAAGATAAAATAAAATTAATAATCAAGCTAGTAATAAATCAACAAGTGGCAGGCTCATGTGAGTGGTTAGGTGAGGACCACTTGGAGAAGGGGGGGGACCAAACTTGCTCCCCACTCCCTCTCCCATAACCGGCCACCTCACTCCACACACACTCAAGGACCACAAGCCACATGGCACCCACCCTTGGGCACCAAGGCAGCCAAGGTGGGCTGCCATGTGCTGTTGTCCGTGGCAGCCACGCCCAGCAGGCCCAGCACTCGCATGCGGGCTGCCAGGCGGTGCTGGCCAGCAAGCCCAGCATGCTTGTGCGGGCTGCTGCTGGCCTTGTGCCTTGGCCAGCACTGCTAGGCAGCAAGCAATGGCCCAGCCATGCTGCTACTAGCTGTGGCGAGCTGGCGCGCCTAGCGTGCTAGCTGCTGCAGCTTGTTGCGGCATGGCTTGCTAGCCATTACGCGCACAAGACTGTGCCTAGCATGCTAGCACGCACTAGGCAGCGCCTAGCCTTGCAATGCTAGCATGGGTGTGCTAGCACGCACCAGCCAGCCTAGGCTCGACTTGGTGCGCATGCTAGCCACCATGCTTGGCCATATGCCCTTAGCACTCGGTTTTCTTGGGCATTCCGATGCTAGGGGTATTTTGGTCTTCTGTTGATTTATTACTATTTCCCGTTTCGTCTTTCACTATTTTTCGACTTGACTTCCGAAGCTCTAAGCTCAAATTTCCGACGTCTAAATAAATATTACTCGGTCGACTCATTAATTCCTTCCAAATTAATTCGTCGGTTCGGTTTGTTGAATGCTTGGGTGTGACCCGAAGGGTTTAGTCAAATTTAAGCTGTAATATTAATTATTCATTAATATTACTGATCGGAAGCGGCCTCCACCCAGGCATTCCGATCACTTGACCTCACTGAATATATTAGCTTTCTAATAATTTTAAACCCCCTAACGGAATAGTACACTTGTTCGAAGGACACCATTCCTTTTACCTAACCCTAGTGCTTGATATTATTTGATTTCTTCTTGATTGTTCGATTGTTTAGAATATAAACACCTTACTTCATTACTTCGAAATAGCTTAGCTTTAGCATTAGCATTCATCTCCCATTCATAGTGGTTCGACCCCGACTTACTCCTATGCTAGGTATAAGGGTGTGTTGAGAGATTACAAATTTTGTTTTGACAAAGGGTAGATTAGTTTTCAACGACCTAGTCTCCGCCCTTGATAAAAAAATGGGCATGCAATTGAAGCAAATCTAGTTCTTAGCAAAGAAAAGCATGCAAATCCGCTTGGAAGACATGTATGATCAAGACTTTGAGGCCCTCTACTTTCAAATGAGAGGAATCTCGGAGATCCAACAAGGTATGTTTTTCCAACAACAACATTTATATGATGCGGGTGTTAACCGGGGAGACATTACTCCCCCGATTAACTAACCTTACTTTTCTTCCCAATATGGTCCTATACCATCTTTTGGGGGTGATGGGGTACCCACGTACCCATATTGGCAAGGACCCCCGGGGTCCAACACCGAGACTCGCTCATTCCTCGATGAGCACGGTAACTATGATTACCGTGTTCCCGGTGGGAGAGACTACAAGGGTGATTCTAATTACCCCTATGTACACCCCGAGCACCCACTACCACTCGCCTTGCCCGAGCAATTCACTCCCCTTGCCCCTTTGCAACAAGATAACTTTAGGGGGCACTATGGTTAGCCACTCGGTTACACCAGGAGATGTGATCCTTATGGTCCCCCATCCGGGTTTTCCTATGATGGGGATGACAATGAAGGCTCTGGGTCGAGTGCTAGTGGTAACTAGTTCCCTCATTTTTGTGCCATTTGCCTCCATCCCTTATTTTATGTGTGCTTTCTTTGTATTAATGGGATGTTGAGATGTATTTATGATTAGCTTGGGGGAACTTCCTTTTCTTAGGGGTTTGTCTTGGTGGAAAATTTGTTGTTGAAGCTTGCCTTGTTTCTTTTGCCTCTCTGTATGATGGTCTCTATCTTGATCTCTTTTTTATGGTGTTTGCTCATTCTTGACCTTGTTGTTGTGAGTATTTTTCATTGATGATGATGCATGTATTGCTCCCTAGAATCCAACCCCCCTAATATTCAAATCCCATGAGTCCAAACCCTTGAATCCAAATTTTGTAGCTTAGTACATTGTTAATTATTTAAATGTTTAGTTTGTTATTTAGTTCTTATTTTCTTATCTTTGTTTTCTTGATAGTATAGTTTAGCTTATTTTTGCTTATTAGTTTATTTCCTTTTCGCTTTCCTTTCTTTTATTTTGTTTTGAAGTTATAACCGTTTTCTTTGTCTATAGTTCCCTTTTCTACTTTTTTTCTCTCACATGGCTTTAATGATGTTTCTTTGTTTCTTGGAGCTTCATGAGGTGGTTGATTCTTCACCTTACTAGCATTGCTCGAAAGATCTCTTTTATTTTCTTGGATGCATAGTTTAGGATTAGTTTTTGGAGAAGTTGAATGGTTCGAGGATGGATTCTTATAACACCTAGAGTGTTTGGAATCATTGGCGATGTTGTCATTTGATCACTTGTTTGTTGATTGGGAATTACGTGTTATACTTGCATTTTCGTTCCATTCTTTATTTTCCTACTTTTCCTTTATCTATGTTTTTCTTTTTCTCTTTTCTTTTCTTTCATTTTTTTTCTTTCTTCTTGATTTTGGTTTTTGGTATGTCTTGAGGCTTTATATGTCACTCTTTGTTTTTCTTTTGAATTGGACTATATACAACCGATTTTTGCTTTTGAATGAATATATTCCTAAATAGTATTGGTATTCACAATTTGAGAATATGCTTGGTTGACTCTAGGATATGTGTATGCTAAGGTAGCATGTCTAAGAACTAGGAGGATCATGAAACCGGATTCTACTTGTTTGTGGCATGTTGGTAGTTGCTTCCTATAGTCGACTTTTGACACCTATAGTGAGTTTTTGCTACATCCATGTGAGGTTCATCATTTTTCAAGCCTTCTACTTATTTTGTATTAGCGGCATGGATCCTTGACTATTGAGGACCTAATTTTTAATCTTGACTCATAATTCTCAAACACGAGACCGAACCATCTAGGGATGACAAAGGAAGCTTTTCGGGGTGGTAATTTTTCTTTTCTAGGTTAATTTTCTTTGTTTTTAGTTCATTGGGATTACATTTGCCATGTTGCTAACAATTTGAGCCTTTTCCCTTCTTTTCAAGCCACATCTTTAGAATTTTGAGCCTTTTGATTCTTTTTGTTCCATTTTTGGTTTTTATGAAGCAAATGGTTATGTTTTTGGAGTTTCCGGTGTATAAAGTTGGATTTTGGTTCTATTTGTAAGCAAGCTTGTCTTTTGTGTATATTGTGAATAATGGCATATGAATATTTGGAAAAAGCCGTCCAAAGTCGTAAGAGGCTAGGACAACTGCTTTAAATAAATGTAAATAAAAAAAAAGAAGAAGAAGAAGTTGAAATTGAAATTGAGAAAATCCAAAAATATTTTAATGTGATTCTTTTCCCGTTCAAGAATTAAGGACAATGCTTCCTTTAAACTTGGGGGAGAAGCGTTTACGCTTTTTGTATATATGCTTGTGGTTATAGCTTTAAATAAGCTTGGGGGAGTTAGTTTTTTTTTTTGTTTGGCGATTGCTTGGTTATGAGGAGAAGGTTTAATCACCCTTTGCTTCACTAATTAGGAATACCGCCAAATTTTAATATTTTAAGTCTACCCTCATCCCTTTTTTCCCTTACGTTACAACCATTGGGAAAGACCTTTCGACCTAGAGGTTGAGTCACATTTCGAGGGAGGGCATTAGGAGTTAAAGCCTAAAGAGAGGGGATGCGTAGTCAAGACGTCGAGTAGCCTAAAAATGTGTTCTTTTCCGGTTCCTTCGAGGAGCTATTGAGATGCTCATTAGAGGGAGATTTGAGACTATAGGGAGAACGCGATAAGATCGAATGGGATGAAGGTGAATTGTGATAACTAGTTCTCTATGCTTAGCATATTCTACGTTTAATCAACCTCGGATATCTTGAAACGTGCATACCCCTATTAGCTTAAGAAAGATGTTTATTCATTTGAAATGTAGTCATTTTGTAAAGTTCAATTCATAAAGGTTTCAATTTTGCTTTTCTTTCTTTTACTTTATTTTTTGTGGTTTGCCTCATGTATGTTAGTGGAGAGTTATAGGTTAAGCTCTTAGGAAACTTTTATGAGACCTCACTCGTCCTCATAGGCGACTTTGGGGTTTAAAGGGCTTGTTATAGTTAAAAACAATCGTGATTCCTACGATAGTGAGTCTTAGTGTATATTCCTGTCTTATGTCTTTCTTTGTCTTTATGAATTAGTCTTTCATCCTTATTCTTTCTTGCTTTGTTTTGCTTGAGGACGAGCAAAAGTTTAGCCTGGGGAATTTGATGAGTGTCATTTATGGCACTCATTTGGTTCTCTTTAGGGTGAATTTCATGCTATTCTATATCTCTTTTCCTTAATTTTACTCTTTATTTCTTTAGTTTGCATTTTCTTAGTTGAATTTCTATCTTTATGCATTTCTTGGTTTATTTTGTTACTTTCTCTTTTATTTGATTGTTTTCCTTCATTTTTCAGGTCAAGGTAGTTAACCAAGATTCCTGAGGCCTCTTCCAAAGTTTGGCATTGATTAGGATGCGTAATGATCTCCATTTGAAGCTCAATCATGGAGAAGTGCAAGTTCCTAAAGACCTTAGGCAGTGCACTCAAGCCGTGGGGCATGATCTCTTGTGTTGAACCCACAAACATGGAGTTTGGAAACTGCGAGGTCCCATGTTTATCAAGAGCATTGAGTGGAACGCACAAGGTGCATCGACATAATGGTGAAGAGGGCTGCCCTATTTCCAAGCACGGACGCGCCTATCAAGGTCTCTGTTCCATACCCAGATTTGCACGGTAGCGTTCTCCCTTATAGTTAGCCACGCCTGTACGGGTTTATTTGGGGACGATCTAACTGATTTCTCTTTGTTAGTTTTACTATATATAGATTTTCATTCTAATTTTAGAGGGAGAAGATTAGAATAGATTTTTGGAGAATTAGAATAGGAATTTTTGTAGAGAGATAAACTTTAGATTTATAGAGTGAAGTTCTTGATTGATTATTGAAGATTGATGATTCTAGCATTTTCTCCATTGAATTGGCGCAAGTTTGTCTGGATTTCTTTTAATTAAATGCAATCTTTAGCTTGTGATTTCAATTGTTTTGTTGATTGTTCAAGTTTGAATTGAATTTGTGATTGAATTAGTTTTATTTATATGACGATGATGAAATTGTTTATTAGCTTAGTTTTGATCTTGATTTCTATGGATTGTGAGTAGTTCTCTTGCTAGGGGAATGGAGAATCATATATGAGTAATGGATTGATGCTAATTGGGGGAAATTGATGGAGTTAATTGCGTGATTAAATTGGTTGATTGATTAAGTGCATGTGTGTGATTAATTAAAGAGTAGATAACTTTGATTATTACACTAGAATGCACTACTGTAAGCGCACATTGATACGGAAAATTGATTTTTGGCTTGCTTTTATCGATTGAGTAGGTTTGCAAGGTTTCTAGTTAGAGTCTCTCGTAGTTGACACTAGCTTGACCTCTAGGAGATAAGCCTACCATACTCTCTTGATTGCTTAATTGATTTTCCCTCGCAACACTCGACTTTCATCTCTAATCCCAATTAGCTATATCTATTCCGAGTATATGTGGATCCTAACCCTAGTGCTTGATATTATTTGATTTCTTCTTGATTGTTCGATTGTTTAGAATATGTACACCTTACTTCATTACTTCGATATAGCTTAGATTTAGCATTAGCATTCATCTCCCATTCCTTTTGGTTCGACCCTCGACTTACTCCTATGCTAGGTATAAGGGTGTGTTGAGAGATTACAAATTTTGTTTTGACCGAGGGTAGATTAGTTTTCAACGACCTAGTCTCCGCCCTTGATTAAAGGCTACCAAGGATAAAAAGGAGAAGAAGGTAGAATCTTCTAAATCTAATTCCGAATGCTTTTATTACAAGAAGAAGGGACATTGGAAGAGATATTGCCTCAAATTCAAGGAAGATAAGAAGAACAAAACCTTGCTTCTAGATTAGGTATATTCGTTATAGACTTAAACTTCACTAGCTCAACATTATGGGTATTAGATACTAGATGTGGCAAAAACCTTTGTTCCAATTCCCATTGACTAAGGAACATTAGGAAGCTAGCAAAGGGAGAGGTTGAACTCTAGGTCGGCAATGGAGCCAGAATTGCAGCCGTATCCAAAGGAACTCTCAGTTTGTTTTTTCCCTCGGGGCTAGTTTTGGAACTTGAAAACTATTTTTATGTTCCCAACATTACCAAATACATTATTTCAATTTCGGTGTTGGACGCCAAAGGTTTTGAGTTTTGAGTAAAAGGCAATGAATGCTTGTTTTATCTCGATAATGTTTTATATGGTATTGCACATTTTGAAATGGTCTTAGTGTGCTTTATTTAGACAAAATAGTTTATAATGTAAATAATACAGTAGGAAAGTTAAGACCATGGAGTCAAATCAAACGTACTTGTGGCATTGCCATCTTATCCACATTAACATCAAACGCATCAAGAAACTTATACAAGAAGGTGTTCTTGACTCATTTAATTTGCAATCGTTTGAGAATTGCAAATGATGTTTATTAGGCAAGATGATTAAGGATCCATTTTCCAAGTTGGGAGAAAGGGCAGGTGACTTGTTAGGCCTAATACACACCGATGTATGTGGACCGATGAGCTCCACCACAAGAAACGAACATTGATATTTTATCACCTTCACAAACGACTATAGTAGATATGGAAATGTCTACCTTATGTCACATAAATATGAATTTTTTGAAAAGTTCAAAGAATTTCATAAAGAAGTTGAAAATTAGCTTGGCAAGAAAATCAAAGCCCTTCGATCGGATCAAGGTGGTGAATACTTGAGCCAAGAATTCGATGATCATCTAAAACAAAAAGGTATACTTTCAGAATTGACACCTCCAGGAACTCCTCAATAAAACTGAGTATCCAAAAGGAGAAATCAAACCTTATTGGACATGGTACGATCAACAATGGCTCTTAGTGATCTTCCTATCTCTTTCTAGGAACACGCATTTCTAACTGCGGCACTAACAATGAACCGTGCTCCATCAAAAGCTGTAGGAAAGACTCTATAGACGAAGAAACCTCTTAGGTTGTCTTTTTTAAAGATATGAGGATGGGAAGCACATGTTAAAAAATTGATTTCTTACAAATTTCTTCCCAAATCTGACAAGGTTTACTTTGTGGGCTACCTAAAAGAAACCAAAGGGTATTAATTATACAATAAATCTGAGAAAAAGTGATTGTTGCTCGAGATGGTGTCTTTTTGGAGAAGGAGCACCTTCCCAAAATTACAAGTGGGAGGAAAATCAAACTCGCTGAAGTTCGAGAGGACGAGCAACAAAATCAGATTGATTGTCAAATCGCTCAAACAGCATCTGTTGACACTAGTTAAAATGTGCAAAGTCAAACCGACAATGCAAATGCTCAGTTATGCAAATGCGTAGGTCGTAAAGGTTGAGGTCTCAACTTGATATTTATCTTGGTATCGTATTAACCGAGAATCAGGACATCCTAGTGATGGATGGAGACGAACCGACAACGTGCAAGCAAGCGATGGCGAGCATCGACTTTGCTAAATGGCAAGAGGCCATGAGATCTGATATAGATTCCATGTTTGAAAATCAAGTCTGGGACTTGGTTGACTTAACCAAGGGTTACACAATTATTGGATGTAAGTGGATTTTCAAATTGAAAATCGACAAAGATGGAATTCATTTACAAAGCTAGATTGGTTACAAAAGGTTACAGGCAAATTCATGGTATTGATTACGATGAAACCTTTTCTCCGGTCGCAATGTTTAAGTACGTTCGAATCCTCTTAGCGATTGCTGCACATTACAATTATAAAATATGGCAGATAGACGTCCAAACCGCCTTCATCAATGGGATTTTGGAAGAAATTGTGTAAATGACACAGATTGAAGGTTTTGTCGACCAAAACAATGTTGGAAAAGTTTATAAGCTTAAAAAGTACATCTACGATCTAAATCAAGCTAGCAGAAGTTGGAATTTGCGATTCGATGAAGCCATCACTAAGTTTTGTTTTATCAAGAATCCAAATGAATCTTGTATATACAAGAAGGTTAGTGGGAGTGACATCACCTTCCTAGTCTTATATGTCAATGACATATTGCTCATTGGAAACAACATTCTGATGTTAGGGTCTGTAATGGCCTGGCTTAGAATTTGCTTAATGATGAAAGACTTGGGAGAGGCTCTATACATATTAAGTATCAAGATCTATAGGGATAGATCGAATAAGATAATTTGATTGAGCTAGAGTACTTATATTTATAAGGTACTTGCACGATTCAACATGTAGGAGGCCAAGAGAGGTTACCTACCCATATCACATGGCCTAACCCTGAGCAAGAAGCAGCGTCCAAAGACACCTGATGAGCGAGAAAGGATGAATCAGATTCTATATGCTTCTCTAATTGGATCGATCATGTATGCTATGATATGTACTAGGCCAGATGTATCATATGCCTTGAGTGCTACGAGCCGATACCAATCAGACCTAGGAGAGCCGCATTGGACTACGACCAAGAGTATCCTAAAGTACCTAAAAAGGAACAAGGATAAATTCCTGGTATATGGTGGCTCAGAAGAATTAGTTGTTAAAGGTTGTACCAACGCAAGTTTCCAGACAAACAGAGACGAATTCAAATCATAATCTGGATATTTGCTCTGTCTAAATGGAGGAGCGTCTAGTTGGAAAGGAGCCAAGCAGAGCACAACTGCGAATTATACAAATAAAGCCGAATACTTGGCAATTGCTGAAGCGGCTAAGGAGGATATGTTTGGATTCGTAAGTTTGTTGGTGAACTTGATGTTGTACCCTCTAACAAGGGTCCAATAGCCCCCTATTGTGACAATAATGGAGCTACTGATCATGCTAAAGAGCCAAGGGAACATCATAGGGACAAACATGTCAAGCGGCGATTTCATATGATAAGTGAATGGAAATCAGAGGGTGAAATCAGAATTTACAATATTGGAACGGACGACAATGTAGCCGATCCTCTTACTAAACCTTTGCCTCAAGTGAAGCACAACAAGCACATTGAAACAATGGGAATCAGGCACGTTGGAGATTGGCTTTGATTTCCCTATTTAGTGCTTGAATTAATTTTGAACATTTTAATGTAAGACACTAAGATGAACCATTCCGGCTTTGGAGTAAATTTAAATTTCATGCAATTTTATCACTCCATTTTCAATTAATTGTGGTTTAGGATTAAATAATGAGTCCATTTGATTTTGAGAATATTCAAAATAGGGTATCACACTAGTAGAAAAAAAGCATTAGGCACCCCCCATATGGCACCGGTTCAGCCTAAACCGGTCTAGAATTATGCGGCTTTTTACCAAAAGAGAAAAGGCACCGGTTCAGCCTTAACCGGTGCCAAAAATAAAAAAGGCACCGGTTTGAACCCGTTCCTTATTCTAAACAAAAAAAACCGCGTCTTTTCATTCCTCTTTTCTTCCTCTCTTTCTCTTTCCTTCCCTTCCCTTCATTCGTATTCATCCCTTAGCTTCTTTGTCGTGCCTCCACCTTTTCCCTCCACTACAGCCGCCACCTTCACCGGCGCTTTCAGGTGTCGAAAACCACCGCCGTGAATCTCCCTGCCCTACCCTGCCCTCCACCACCTTTCTCTGTGCGAAACAAACAACAGCTGCAGCGCGCACCGCCTCCACCAACACCAGCGCACACCGCCTCCACCTCCACCAGCGAGGGTCTTTTCATAAACAAACAAACAACAACAGCTGCAGCGCGCACCGCCTCCACCTTCACCAGCGTGCACCGCCTCCACCTCCACCAGCGCGCACCGCCTCCACCTCCACCAGCGCGCACCGCCTCCTCACAGCGAGGGTCTTCTTCCACCTCCAACTAATTTATGGTAAGTTCATCTTTTCAATTTAATGGGTTCGTCTTATTTTATTTAGATTAAAATTGTGCTTAGATTGTATATGAAATGCAAAGAAAATTAATGGGTTCATCTTATTTTAGATTAAAATTGTGCTACATTGTTGGGATTAAAATTGTATGTTTGTGCTACATTGCTGGCTGTGAAATTTGTTTATGATGCCTTGTTTTGGGGAGTTTGGTTTTTGATAATTGAATCAGTTTAAGGATTTATTATTGAATTTTGTTGCTTGGATTCGATTTCAGCTGAATTCTGGCAAAGTTCTTGATGTTGGACTTGGCCTTCGTGACAAGACGGGGAATCATATTCCTGTTGCTGTCAAAGAAGGGGATACCGTGAATACGGAGGAACTACAGTGAAGCTTGGTGAAAAAGATTGAGTTTATTTTTCTTCATGCACTTTTCTTTTTGTTCCAGATGGTGATTTCTTAGTCAAATTATTGTGATTGAATGCGTTGACTCTTGATCCTCGATTGAATATATTAGTAATTTTGCATTACCTTGGTCCTTAGTCGAGTTTTTGTATGTTTTAATGTGTATATTAGTGACCTTGCTTCTAATTAGTTGTGAATAAATTAGAAAATTGTGAATAAATTAGAGAATTGTGATTACATTATAGATTTGTGAATAATTTAGAGAATTGTGATTAAATTAGAGAATTGTGCATAAATTAGAGAAATAGTGATATTGCCACTTAATTAGTTGTGAATAAATTAGAGAATTGTGAATACATTAGAGATTTGTGAATATATTAGAGAATTAGTGACGTTGCTAATTTTTGTTTTTTTAATATATAGATTCATATGTGAATTGAAGCAAGAGTTTAATTAGCTTGAGGACTATATATTGAGCTCAAGTGGGTAGTTGCTATATTGGTATGACTACTAAACTTTACTTAGCTATATTTCTTTCTACTCATCCATTTAATAAAAGTTTATTCATGAAATTGCAACTTGTGTATGGTTTAATTGCAAATAAATACAACAATATATAGAATACTTAAATTGCATCATCATATGCCTAGATACCCGTTCAAGGCTTTCTCATTAGGAGAAAGTCTTGAATAGACCTCGGTTGGGACTGTTCTTGAATGTGTACTCTCACTTAGGTGGTGAATGTATGTTTTCTTTTCGATTTTAAGGAACATCTCGGCTTACCATTTCCTCACTATGTTCTCTGGGTACATATGTGGGTAATTAATTATCTACATCGTGTACTTGGAGAACTAGGGGGAAATGCTGCCGGATTTTCCTTAAAATTGGAAAGTTGACATACATTCACTAGTGAGAGTAGACATTCAAGGATGGGTTAGGTTGGAGTGATAAGGACCCTTTGAAAACATGCATTTTTTCACTATATGAATGGTATATTCACGTTTTGTACTTGAATTTGATTTACATAAAATATGTAGCACTTACACATTATAATTATATGGTGCTTTATATATGTTTAGAGACAATTCACTAAATGGAGAAGGATCGTGGTTGGATGTATGGTAGACGTGATACATTGGAATTTTGGAATGGGGTTCAAGAGTTTTTGAGAGGGCTTTAGCTTATCAACGCACACTGGGAGGCAAAGGCCTTTATTGTCCTTGTGTTGATTGTAATTGTGTGAATGTGGTCGACAGTGTTGAAATCATTAGAGATCATGTATTATGTCGTGGGTTTAGGCAATTTTACCATGTGTGGATTTGGCACGGAGAAAGTGGAGAGTACAGTGGGGATCTTGATCGGAATGATGTGCGTGTTAGAAGCACTGAGATTCATGTGGACGAGGAATACGAGAATAATGAGTATATTGTTGATAATGGTGAGGATGGAGCCGATGAAGATCAGGCGGATGAGGTCGAGGATGAACAAGTGGATGAGATGTTGCAAGGTGTTGAAGGTGAAGTGTTGGAATTATTATCGGAGGCTTCCAAAAAGCCTTTGTATCCCGGGTGCAAAAAATACTCCAAACTATCGGCCGTGCTAACACTTTTCAACATTAAGTCGAAGCATGGGTGGACGGACATCAGTTTTACTTCTTTGTTGACCGCATTAAGTGATATGTTGCCTGATGGGAATGAAATTCCTAAGTCTTATTATTACGCAAAGAAGCTCACGTGTCCCTTTGGTTTGGAGTATAAGAAGATACATGCATGTCCTAATGACTGTATTTTGTATCGCAATGAGTATGAAAAACTGCAGGAGTGTCCATGATGCAAGCGGTCGCGGTACAAGCGCATGAGTTGCAATCCTGGCACGGAGGGACCTCTTGCTAAGGTGTTGTGGTATCTTCCCATTATTCCAAGGTTTAAGCGTCTGTTCTCAATACCAAAAGACGCTAGAAACTTGAGGTGACATGCAGAGGGAAGAAAGAAAAACAGAATGCTGAAGCATTCAGCTGACTCTCCACAGTGGAAGAACATTGATTTGAAGTTTGAGGAATTTGGTAATGAAGTCAGAAATTTAAGGCTTGGGTTGTGCACGGACGGGATGAATCCATTTGGCACTCTTAGTACCCAACACAGCACATGGCCGACACTTTTAGTGATTTATAATTTGCCTCCTTGGCTGTGCATGAAACGTAAGTATGTAATGCTTTCATTGCTAATAACTGGTCCTAAGCAACCTGGAAACGACATAGATGTTTACCTTGCGCCGCTTATTGACGACTTGAGAAAGATGTGGGACGAAGGGGTTTCCGTTTTCGATGCTCATCAGAACGAGATGTTCACATTGCGTGCAGCCCTTATGTGGACCATGAATGACTTCCCTGCATATGGCAACTTGTGTGGGTACAAGGTCAAAGGGAAAAAAGCATGCCCCATATGTATTGATGACACATCAAGCGTATACCTGACTCATTCTCACAAAGATGTGTACCTACGAACTCGAAGGTTCCTTAGGCGTGATCACCCGTACCGTAGGCAGAAAAAGGCTTTCGATGGAACCGTGGAAGAGGATAATGCGCCTAGACCATTGACTGGTGCTGAGATTAGTGCTCGGGTGAAAGGGATACAAACGGTGTTTGGAAAATCAGAAAAAAATGTGGTCTCAGCTGCTCTGTTTAAAAAAGAATCAATCTTTTGGAAGCTGCCGTACTGGAGAGAACATGACGTTAGGCATTGTCTTGATGTGATGCATATAGAGAAGAATGTGTGTGATGCTCTTTTTGGGACGCTTATGAATATCCCAGGCAAAACAAAGGACGGAAAGGGTGCACGGTTAGATTTGCAAGAGATGGGGATTCGTCCAGAATTGTGGCTTCAAGAAAAGGTCAGAAAGGGAAAGGAGCCGAGAATATAAGATGAAAGTGTTTCGAAAAAAGGGAAGGAGAAGAGCAAGGGAAAGGGAAAGGCCAAAGATGCGTCAAAGAAGAAAGTTAAGGGTAAAGGGAAGGATGAAAATAATTATTTACCCCCGGCTTGCTATACATTGTCAAGGGTAGAGAAACGTATGTTTTGTGCATGTTTGTACGACATTAAGGTTCCATCAGGGTACTCATCTAACATGAAAAGATTTGTAACCTTAAATGGAGAATTGAAGCTCACAAGTATGAAATCCCATGATTGTCACATTATGATGCAAGTATTCCTACCGATTGCAATCCGTGGTATTCTACCGAAACACGTGAGGGAAGCAATTACAAGCCTTTGTTCATTTTTCAATACAATTTGTAGCAAAGTTCTTGATCCTTGTACACTAGATGCTTTGCAAGCTGATGTGGTTATGACTTTGTGCAAATTTGAGATGTATTTCCCACCCTCATTTTTTGACATAATGGTTCATCTGGTTCTTCATTTGGTGCGTGAGATTAATTTGTGCGGTCCAGTGTTCATGAGGTGGTGCTACCCTTTTGAAAGACACATGGGTACATTATAAGATAAAGTAAGGAACCTAGCTCAACCTGAAGGAAGTATAATGCAAGGGACAGTGGGTGAGGAGATAGGTAACTTTGTGGCGGACTACATAGCCCTTGCTCAACCTATTGGTCTTTCTACTTCTCGGCATGAAGGTAGACTTGATGATCATGGCACAATTGGATCGAAACGAATGTCACCAAACCGAGATCAGTTCTTACAAGCACGCCTTTATGTGTTGCACCATGTTTCAGATGTGCACCCATATTTAGACGAGCACATGGCTTGTTTGCGTGCCAAATTTCCATCCAAAGGTGAAAGGGCACTTATGCAGTTGCATAATAAGAAATTTGTTGATTGGTTTCGTGAACGAGTAATGAGTGGATTGAATGATACTAATGTGACCGATACAGTACGGTGGCTTGCGTACGGTCCTAGGGATGATGTCCGTTCATTTGAGGGATATGACATCAATGGGTACACTTTTTGGACCGAGGCTCGTGATTTGAAATCTTCCTCCACCCAAAACAGTGGTGTAACTCTTGTGGCATCGTCAAGGGAGTTTGCTAGTTCTAAGGATAAATCACCTGTCGATGCAGAGTTGTCATACTATGGTCGAATTCAAGAAATATGGGAGCTTGATTATTGTGACTTCACGGTTGCTCTTTTCAAGTGTAAGTGGGTTGATAATATAAGGCGTAACGTCAAACATGAGGACTTTACTCTTGTAGATCTTCGCCACTTGAATGATAGTGCGGAACCATTTATCCTTGCATCTCAAGCTAAGCAAGTGTTCTACGTAACTGACCCAATGGATTCAAAATTGTCTATAGTGCTAGCTGGCAAAAGAAGAATCGTAGGCATTAGAGATGTTGAGGATGAGGAAGAATATGATGCGTTTGATGATTCAGCACTTTTCACTGTTCCTAGACCTGGAGTACTAAATGACATAGACAACGAAGCAGGTTATATGCGATCAGACCACAACGAAGGAATTTTAGAATGAGGTAGTTTGATTAAAAGTTAGTAATGGTTTCATTGCAAATATAGTTTAGTTATCATGTACATAGGAGCATAAGTAGGGGAAAATGATATATTTGTAGTTTGAAATTGCCTAAGTGTACTCATTATCATGCATATACAAGGTTATAGGACGATAAGTAGGTGAAACTGGCATAAATAGCTTCTACTTAACCCAACTCCTTTGTTTTGTGTATGAACTAACATTTATTCATTCTAACAACCTATTTTCCATATGTAGATTGAAATTGGCATTTGTACTCATTATCATGCATATACAAGGTTATAGGACCATAATAAGTAGGTGAAAATGGCTAAAATAGCTTCTACATAACCATAATAACTATCATGCATATACTTTACTATACACTAATATTGTTTTATGATTGCTTTGACAGGTGCTTATATCTCATGGCGGACGATCATGATCCTCGTTTGGTAGAGGACATTGACGATGATGAGTATGAGATCGAGTACGAGGATGACGACTCCGATGATAGTGATGCTCCTTATGATGTGAATAAGGAGGATGACTTGGGTGAGCCAGAGGATCAGGCTCAAGATGAGTTCGAGCGTAGGCTTAACGATTTTGAAATGTCAGCTGAACGTGCACCGGCCATTGAAAATACAGCACGTGAGATTGTTGGTGAGAACCCGACTCCTGAAAGTCAAGGCCAAGGACAAGATGAAAACAACACAGGTGGTGGAGGGGGGGAAAAGGCACCGGCTGAAAGAAAAACAAGGGGTCCGACGAGAAGCTTTAAGAAACCGAACGGTCCCATGGTCTTGGAGTATGACAACAAAGGCCAACTCGGGCCCAAATGGCGTCGACAATATGCTAATCAAGTTGGCTTATGTTCGCGGAAAATCCCCATTACACTTGTAATGCGGCAAGTACCTCCGGGTTTGATTCAAGCATTTTGGGATGATACAAGGGTAAGTGTGTTTTTGGCACATTTAGACAATTTAAGATACCTTAACCTTATGATTGTTTTTAAATAGAAACTAATAATCGGTTTTAATTTGTGCTTGCAGAGGCAGTTTTCTATTCCTAATGATCCCGAGAAGAAAAGGGTGTTTGTCTCTTTATTAGGGGAAAGATTCAGAGGCTTTAAGACCAAGTTGACTAATCGGTGGATCCATAAGAAGAAGAAGGTGCAAACAAAGAAGAAGAATCCCAAAGAGGATAACCGTCTCCCGTGGCAAATATGGCCGACCGTGTCAAAAGATGATTGGGAAGAGTTCGTTAGAATGAAGAGTCAAAAGAAAGCCATTGTAAGTTTGTGTAAATCTGATGTCAATTGAATAATAGCTTGACACTTTTTGTATTAATGAGACTAACATTTTTTGTTTTGTAGGAACTTCGAGAGCAAAATCAAGCGAATGCAGAAAAGAAGTAATACGTCCATCGTATGGGTCCTAAGACTTTTGCTGAAAAGAGACTAGAGTGGGCCGCTTCGGGTTTATACCCTAAAGCGCTTCTAGTGGCATCGAAGGAACCCTCTAGTTCCTCGATCACTACCTTGGTGAGTCATTCCGGTGATTTCTTTTGTTCTCTCCATTCGTTTGATAAGAAAACCGAAAACTGGTTCATCAAGGGTCTGGAAGCCAAAAAACTGGCGGATAAGCTAGTAAGTTACCTATGAATTGTTGAAATTAAGTCACTTTTGCATCTAATCACTGTACAAACCATTAACTGTTTTACTGACCTCATTTTTCCTTATGCTATAGCTTGAGCACACTCAAGAGATGGTGGAGGGCAAATTTGAACCAAGTGTTGAGAATGACCCTTTCACCATGGCTTTGGGAACGCCATACCATCCAGGACGAGTAGTAGGTTCGGGAGGGTCATTGCTTGGATGGAATAAGGTGATGGGTCCCAAATACACAAAATCGGGTACATCTCGAGCTAGTGTTAACTCACCGGGGGAGTTGGATGCCAAGGTGGCATCAATTAAGGAACAAGTACGCAACGAGTTAGTTGGTGAATTGAATGCTTGGGCGAAGCTGATGAACTTACCGACTTTGTCGTTTCTCACTCGTACCCCGGTCGACTCATGTTCTGAACCAAAAGGACAAGGAGAAGGTGATAGACATGGAGGAGATGAAATACGTGGTGAAGATGTTCCACCTCAGGTAAAATCAATTGGGTTATTAAAAGTTTTAAAATACCGAGTTAATTGAGATTTTAGGTGCAATGATTGATGTACTGTTGCAGGTTCCTACTCCTACACATGCGGACTCGAGGGAGCTTGAAAATCCAACACCGCATGAATTTCCAGAGTTACAGGTAATTTGTAACCCTCTACCTTAATGAATTTTGTTATATCTATGCTGTTGTAAAAGTCCTATTTAACTATCTTCTTTTTATATATATACTTATGTAGGAAGACACCTGGTGTGCACTTCTAGCCCCGGGGCATGGAAATAGTACCGTGTTGAGTTTGGTGGCGTATGGTAGTGCCCAACCGACGACAGGTGCTACGGCGGGGCCACATCATTACTCGGTTGGGATCGATTCAGTGGTTGCGGGGTTCGAAGACATCCCACTACCCATACCGATAGAGAAGGTAGAGATAACATGGCTTTGGCAAGCTGTAGGTAGCTTCGTTGATTGGCCACGTGCATGGGTGAAGTTGATTAATAAGGAGGTAAATTAGCTACTCACTTGACTATTTTCTTCATTTCTCAACTTTTAAACTCCTTGCATATCAAAACAACTCAAAATCACATATTTATAAGTGTTTGTCATTTGAAATTACATTAAAATCGCTAAGTTCTAAGGTTTTGGGTCCAATTCATCAAACTAAAGCCACTTTGAGCCGAAATGGCTACTCACTTGCCTATTTTCTTCATTTCTCAACTTATAAACTACTTGCATCTCAAAACAACTCATAATCACATATTTATAAGTGTTTGTCATTTGAAATTACATAAAAATCGCCTAGCTCAAATTTATTTTTTTTTTAAAAAAATAAGCAACTTCCGCCGCACCGGGACACCCGAGGGAGCCGCCCCCACTGCCGGAACAGCAAAGGCAGCCCCAACGAGGCCACAGCAGCCCCGACAGGTGGCTGCCAAGGCTTTAGCAGCCACGGCAGGTGGCTACCAGATTGTTGCAGCCTCGGCAGCAGCCTGCCTGGGCTGCTGCAGCCTCGACAGGCGGCTGCCATGGCTGCTGCAGCCTCGGCAGGTGCTGCTACAGCCATGGCAGCCGCGTGTCGAGGCAGCAACAGCCCAGGCAGGCTGCTGCCAAAGCTGCAGCAGACTGGCAGCCACCTGTCGGGGTTGCTGTGGCCTCGGCACGGGCTTCCTTCGCTGTTCCGGCAGCGGGGGCGCCTCCCTCGGGTGTCCCGGTGCGGCTGCCGTTGCATTTTAAGAAAAAAAATAATTTAAGCAATTTTCATCATTTCTCAACTTATAAAATCCTTGCATCTTAAAACAACTCATAATCACATATTTTTAAGTGTTTGTCATTTGAAATTACATAAAAATCGCCAATTTCTAAGTTTTTGGGTCCAATTCGTCAAAAAAGCCATTTTGAGCCGAAATGGCTACTCACTTGGCTATTTTCTTCATTTCTCAACTTATAAACTCCTTGCATCTCAAAAAAACTCATAATCACATATTTATAAGTGTTTTTAATTTGAAATTACATAAAAAATCGCCAGTTTCTAAGTTTTTGGGTCCATTTCATCAAAAAAAGCCATTTTGACCCGAAATGGCTACTTACTTGCCTATTTTCTTCATTTCTCAAATTATAAACTCCTTGCATCTCAAAAAAACTCATAATTACATATTTATAAGTGTTTGTCGTTTGAAATTACATAAAAATCGCCAAGTTCTAAGTTTTTGGGTCAAATTCAACCAAAAAAGCCATTTTGACCCGAAATGGCTACTCACTTGCCTATTTTCTTCATTTCTCAACTTATGAACTCCTTGCATCTCAAAACAACTCATAATCACATATTTATAAGTGTTTGTCATTTGAAATTACATAAAAATCGCCAAGTTCTAAATTTTTGGGTCCAATTCGTCAAAAAAAGCCATTTTGAGCCGAAATGGCTACTCACTTGACTATTTTCTTCATTTCTCAACTTATAAACTCCTTGCATCTCAAAAAAACTCATAATCACATATTTATAAGTGTTTATCATTTGAAATTACATAAAAATTGCCAAGTTCTAAGTTTTTGGGTCCAATTCATAAAAAAAGCCATTTTGAGCCGAAATGGCTACTCTTGGCTATTTTCTTCATTTCTCAAATTATAAACTCCTTGCATCTCAAAACAACTCATAATTACATATTTATAAGTGTTTGTCATTTGAAATTACATAAAAATCGCCAAGTTCTTAGTTTTTGGGTCAAATTCATCAAAAAAGCCATTTTGAACCGAAATGGCTACTCACTTGACTATTTTCTTCATTTCTCAACTTATAAACTCCTTGCATCTCAAAACAACTCATAATCACATATTTATAAGTGTTTGTCATTTGAAATTACATAAAAATTGCCAAGTTCTAAGTTTTTGGGTCCAATTCATCAAAAAAAGCCATTTCGACCCAAAATGGCTACTGACTTGGCTATTATAAGTGATTGTGAGTTGAAACTTCAAAGAGAAAGAGGGTGGAGAAGCCTAAAAGAATTGATCAACCTAAGAAGAAGCTTAGTGAACAACAGTCCAAGAGTGAACAAGCGTCGAAGTTGCACTCTTCGAAAGGTTCACCCATGCCACCTACTCCAATTGTTGAAGACATTGTTCTTCAATCGCTCTCTACTGACATGACCTTTCTTGACAACCGTGCCTTTCATTCGGTCGATCCCATGGAAGTTTCACTTCCTAAGGCAATGTTCCACTATGATGAGGATGCAATTGCATGGATCAGCAAAGAAGATGTGAAGGAATTTCTACGTGGTGCAAAGCTTAACATTTCCCTCATTCAAACATTCATGAGGTACTTCAATGCCCACATAAAGTTCATACTTTTTTCAAGTTATTCAAATTGATGGTGATTATCCTACATCTGATAAATTCAATCGATTTGGCCTCATTATATGTTGACTCCTAAATATTAATTACCTTGTCTATTGTTAACTTATGTAGGGAGAATTGGAGCCTCATGGTGATTTGTAATTCCACTAACACAATTTATCACCTTGATTCAGCTCGATCATTGGAGAAGTGGCTCGTGAAGTCTATATTGCAAAATTAAATATATATAGCAACCTATAGTGATGATTATTGCTAATAATAACTAATTTAGTAATCATACGACTAATCAAATTTGATTGTATTTTTTTATACTACAGTGTTATGAAGAAGCTACATTGTCGTGCCCCAAAGGGTCCAACATGGAAGACACCGTTGGTAATTTACATGATATTATTGTGATTATCTTGAAAATCTATGGTAGTAAATATTTGCTCATTTCCTTTGATGTGATTTGTTTGTCATATGCTAGTGCGCAAAACAAGAGAATGGACTTGATTGTGCTTTGTATGTGATGAGATTCATGCTTGACATTGTGACTCATTGTACGGACACTCAACAGCTTGATGAGGTAAGTCCTAAAACTTCTTGAAATGCTATATTGATGTGATTTCACGCCTTATACACTTAATATTACCCAACAATGGCATGTTATGAGAAACAAAAAAGCTATTTCACAAGAAAGGTAGAAAATAGGCTGAATAGAAGTCATATGGCCCATGTTAGGGCCATTTTGTGTTAATATGCTCTTTTGATGTGATTTCTTTCCTTATACACATATAACTAGATAATATTGACATGTTATGAGATAAATAAAGTTCATTTAATAAGAAATGTAGGAAATGGGCAAAGTAAGGTCATATAGGCCATATTCGGTCCATTTTGAGTAAAAAGCGTCGTAAACCTTAATAAAATGCTCTCCTATACAATTTTAGGGCTTACACACATACAACTACCCAACATTGACATGTTATGAGAAAGAAATAGTTCATTTGATAAGTAATGTAGAAAATGGGCTACATAGAAGTCATATAAGCCCTATTTGGGCCATGTTGAGTAAAATGCGTTGTTAAACTTCTTGAAATGCTATATTGATGTGATTTCTAGCCTTAGACACCTAATATTATCCAACAATGACATGTTATGAGAAACAAAAAGGCTATTTCACAAGAAAGGTAGAAAATGGGTTGAATAGAAGTCATATGGACCATATTAGGGCCATTTTGTGTTAATATGCTCTTTTGATGTGATTTATTTCCTTATACACCTATAACTAGATAATATTGACATGTTATGAGATAAATAAAGTTCATTTAATAAGAAATGTAGGAAATGGGCAAAGTAAGGTCATATAGGCCATATTCGGGACATTTTGGGTAAAAACCGTCATAAACCTTAATAAAATGCTCTCCTATACAATTTTAGGGCTTACACACATACAACTATCCAATATTGAAATTTTATGAGAAAGAAATAGTTCATTTGATAAGTAATGTAGTAAATAGGCTATATAGAAGTCGTATAGGTAATATTTGATAAAATACATATTTTTTGCCTAATTAATTATTTTTAAAATAATGTTTTTGTATTTCAAGTTTTGCAAGGTCCAAAAGGATGGTCCGTTGACAATCAAGGAGCTTAATGAAGTTCGTGACATGTTGGCGTCTTTCATCACCTTCAACATGTAAATGGCATGCATTGTAATTGTAAATATTTATGTTAACTTTTGAACTATATATAACTTATATAGCTTATTATTCATTATATATGTGTACTTACTATTATTTGTATATGTAAGCAACTTTTTTTTTTTTGTATTGCGTTTGGGAATATTTATATCTATATATATATAATTGAATTCTTGTATTTAATATTATTTTTGTATATAATAATTGATAATATTATTATTAGTTATTATAATAATAAAATTATTAATTATTATATTAAATATAATTGCTAGAATTACAGGGTATTATTATTGCAGGTTTTTTTTTAAAAAATATTATTGCACGATGGAAAAAAAACGAAAAAAAAAAAATTATACAAAAGGCACCGGTTAGGCAGGAACCGGTGCCTAAACTATCCACCACCCAAAAAAAATGGCGGGAGAGCAGTATTAGGCACCGGTTAACCGGTGCCTATTCCACCCTATGGCACCGGTTAACCGGTGCCTATTAAACCCTATGGCACTGGTTTTGAACCGGTGCCAAATAGGGGGTTTTTGGCACCCCTCAAATAGGCAGCGGTTCAAACCGGTGCCTTAGACCGGGTTTGAACCGCTGCCTAATGCGTTTTTTCTACTAGTGTCATGACCAGTTTTGGATAAAGAAACACTTATTAAGTGAAAATTGAATATTATAATAGAAAATTATTCCTAATCGAGGTCATTTAAATCGTGGATGATTAATGACCGCTTAAGACTAGTGTGTAGTTTGATTTATAGCACCGTTTCTTGAGCTACAAGGACATAATTGTCATAAATAATTTGCACAGGTATTGGTTTAGAACCATACTGGATTGACCTATGAGAATACTTTAAGAGATTTAAAAATTGTGATAAGTATACTTCTCATTATGGCTATCGAAACCTCCTTCCTCGACTATGAGTACTGTGAGTTTTCTTGTTTGAGTACTAGTTCGTTTTGATGTTAAACGCCTTCTGTACATGGAGATTATATCAGCAACACTCGGGCGGTTAGGTCCTCTTAGTAAGAGAAGCTACATTACAAGACTGGGAATGTCCCCCTACTAATAATAGGGAAGATGTCTTTGTTATTTACAAGGTCTCTCGAATAGCGAGACTAGGAAAATGCATGGTTGTGCTAAGATGGATTTTAGAATTCATTTGTTTGCTGACAGTCGGACTCGAATATCAAGAAATACTTCTAGCCGTAATAAGGATAACGAATAAATCTTACCTTATATTTCATGAAGAGACATTAAGTGTAGATACCTAAAAATGTCTCCCCAAAACCAAACCCGATGATGAACAACCTTTCACCGCCATTATTGGTCGGGTTGTGTATTTGATCTTTGGAGTGCTTAAATCCATATTCAATCCCAATAAATTTTAAAAACAAACCCAATTCCTAGCCCATTTCCCCAAATCATAACTTATTTTCTTCTTTTCGTACCTTTAAACCCAAAACAATTCATTTCGTGTCCCATAAAATCATTCATTTTGTGTCATTTTTATAAAAACGTTTATACCAGTTTATTTTGGTCTATAATCAGGTTCCAAAGATTGATTATTTTTATGGTTTTTGAAAAGAGCTTTCCAATGATATATTATAAGCACAAATCCGAGTTATAACGAAAAAGTTGTGGCCAAAATACAAGAGCCCAAACCGAACCTAAGCCCACCTTACCTACGACCCAATGATCATGTGCAGGGTCCAAAGGATTTAATCCCATTCCTAAACCAATTAGGATTAATTGGAAGCTTATATAAGTTTCTAAATAATCTTTATTATCCTTTTTGAAAAGATAAGATTAAAGAGTTTGAAATTGAACAAAACTCCTCTTTTTGAAAGTCCTAATTATATTTGAATTGAAAGACGTTCAAAGATAGTCTAATATTATTTCCGTGCCTCATAGTTTATTCCAAATCTTAAATGGTTGGATAGCCCTTGAAATTATATTTCCAATGATATATTATAATATTAATCCCGAGCTATAATGAAAAAGATATGAATGAAATACCAAACGCTATCCAAAACAGACACCGTTCCACTATTTCAGCCATATATTTTATTCTACAAAGGATTTAAATCTAATTCTATTTGGGTTAGAAATTATAATTCAACATCTTTCCAAAAACATATTATTTATCTTATTTTAATTTCCGGATCAAAAGATATAATAAAAAAAATTGCAAAAACTATTGTATATCGGGTTTTATTATGAGTAAATTCGGATTTTATCCTAATTCTTCAACCCTTCTTTTTTCATTATAAATAGAGTTCATATAACCCCTTTTCCTATCATCAACAAAATTGATCACAAAATTATTCTCTTCTCCCTCTTTAGCCTAAATGCTAGCCACCCTATTCTCTCAAAATACTTCCTCTAAGCACTCTAAGGAGTCTATACTTGACCCGAGGTTTCGTCCTTAAACTAAGGCGTGAAAGGTATAACTAACTGAGGGTTTGGACCAAATCAAATCCACTTTTTCTTTAATTGTTTCAATTTGATTTATATTTTTTTATTAAATTTACTAACAGTTTATTCATGATGTAGCAATTTAAAGGAACGTGCGGAATGTGAGTAATTAATTAATTTAATTACTTATTTTATTTTAATATATCTAGTATCATGATTAAGTTTGTTCTTATTTGATTTGACTAACGTTATTATTGTTAAATTACTTCCAATATTGATGTTATTCTATTCTTATTTATGATCACCATATTTCATATTTAAAGGGATTATGTAATTGAAAATCACGCCTATTAAGATAATTTGGACAGCCGGTTAAGGTTCCTTTTTAATCTTGTTATTAATTCAAGTGATCACTAATATTTTAAAATTATATGTTGTATTAATATCAACCAATTTAGCTTAATAATAGTTTGGAGCAAATTAAATCTTTGTTTGCATGCCTTTGAGATCGCAGGAATCATTTTTCACTATAAGAATTGAGTAGAGGCCAATACGGGCGAATGTGACTCCATGACTCACTTCGTACCATCATCCTTGATCCTCCTTCTGTGGTTCCGCACCATATGGAGTTAGTAATATCATGGATTATGAATGGGGTGTAACCTTCACGGGTCAATCATTGTTGCCTTTCGCTGTCCCTTAATCGTGGTTGCCTTAAATGATCCGTGAACGGTTTACAAGTTCCTTAAAAACTTGTTGGCGACTCCCTAATTTCCTTGTCCCTAATTGTATATGTCAATTCCCACTTCCTATGAGTGTCAAGCATATTAACAACATGCTTACGTAGGCATATTTCAAACGGCACCTTCATTATATGACATAGGAAAAAGGCTATACACTAAAAGCACACTTGTCTGGGAGGATTAGTGGGAGATTGAAAGGAATGGTGTCCTTCAAAAAAGTGTATTATTCCGATTGAGGGTTTGAAATTATTAGAAAGCTAATTATTCAGTGAGGTCAAGTGATCGGAATGCCTGGGTGGAGGTCGCTTCTGATTAGTAATATTAACCTATAATTAATATTAAAGCTTAATCTTAACTGAACCCTTGGGTCACACCCAAGCAACTAACAAACCGATGCGACGAATTCATTCGAAAGGAATTAATGAGTCACCCGAGTAATTAATATTTAGACATCGGAAATTCGAGCTTGGAAGTCAAAATCGAGCGTCGTAAGTCGAGTCGAATTAATAAAAGACGAGACGGTAAAATTACTAATTAATCAACAATTTACCAAAATACTCCTATCATAGGAATGCCTTAAGCAATTCGGGTGCTAGGGCATTAAATATAACCAAGGTGGCTAGCATGCGCAATAAGCCGAGCCAAGGCTGACTGGTGCATGCTAGCGCACCATTGCTAGCACTCCTGCCGGCACATGGCTGGCAAGCATAGCTAGCATGCGCAAGCAGTAGCAACATCAAGCTAGTAGTGAGCTAGCGTGGGAGAGCTGCAACATGGCGCGCCATGCCACGGCTTGGGCTGCCACTTAGCGCAAGTTGATGGGGGCAAGTGGTGCAAAGGGGCGGTTTTTCCTTAAGCCTTGGGGATCAATTTTGGTTCCCCCCCCCCCCCCCCCCCCCGTCCTTGTGGTCCTTACCTAACCCTTCCTCTAAATGTGTCACTTGTTGATTAATTAGTTGTTGGCTATTTTATTTTGTTTTTTTATTTGAAATTAAAAGGTGAATAATAATTTTACCAACTCTCCCACATTGATAGGAGAGAAGATTTCACACATGAGTTTCCCTATAAATACCCAACTTTCGTTATGGGAAAACTCACTTGAGTAAGAGTTAGAAAAGACATCTCCATTGAGAAAACCTTTAAACTCATAATTACTAGGGTAGTTTTGGACTTGACTAACCTCCAAGTAATAGACCTATTCGGGGTCGTGTTGCTGGTGGATACCGTAGGAAGTTTTCGCCCGTTGCGAGACTTAAGCTTTCTTAAGTAAGAGCTCGGTGAACGAGCGAAGCAAGCTTCAAAGGTATTTTCGTCTTTCCTTAATTCTTTTAATTATGTCTTTGGATTATATTAATTGTGAGTGTGATCTTGGATCGGGTTTTATTTTTAGCGATAAGTTAGACTCATTAAAACCCAACAATATCAAACAAACGCGGGGTCAAATCTTGCCCATAACAAATACTCATTTCAATGTTGTATATCAAACAACTTAGTAAAGCATTTGTGCATAAAACATGTATCAGCATGCATTAAATGCAAAATTTGTGTAAGTGTCATGCACACTTAGCATGTGATGTGTCTTACTGCTACATGTTGTCATGCTTTCACATTGCAAACTTCCGATGAATAATGAGGAAGTTATGGCAAAAATACAAAACTGGGCCCAAAGCAGATTTTATGTACGACCCAATGATCATGAGGAGGGTCCAAATGTTTTATCTCATTCCTAAACTAATTAGGATTAATTCAAAGCTTCTATAGGTTTCTAAGAGATTTTAATTATCCGTTTTTGCAAAAAAAAATAAGATCAAAGAGTTTGAAATTGAATAAAACTCCTCTTTTTGAGAATCCTTGTTTTGTGCGAAATGAAATACGTTTAGATATTATTTTTGGGACTCATAATTTTTATCCAAATCTTATATTATATAATAGATCTTAAAATTATCTTTCCAATGATATATTATAATTTTAATTCCGATCAATAACAAAAAAGATATGAAAGAAATATGAAACTCTATCCAAAACTCTCCCATTATTTTAATCATGTAGACACCCATTTGTGTCTCCCCAAAACCAAACCCAGTGATGAATACCTTTCACGTCGAACCATAATCGAATGAGGTGAAAGTGTGAAAAGTCTAGTGTTGCGGTTAGTTTTTGTTAAAATTCTTTCTTTCTGTTTTCGAAAACTCACTCTATTTTATGAAAACGTCCATTCTAGTTTAGTTTGGTCCTTGATAAGGGTCCAATAATGGTGTAGTTGGATGGGGTTTGAAAATACCTTTCCAACGATATATTATAAGCCCAATTCCGGTAGATAATGAGGAAGTTATGGCCAAAATACTAAACTGGGCCCAAACCGGATTTTACCTACGACCCAATGATCATGAGGAGGGTCCAAAGGTTTAATCCTATTCCTAAACTAATTAGGATTGATTAGAATTTTCTATAAGTTTCTAAAATATCTTAATTATCCTTTTTTGAAAAGATAAGATTAAGGAATTTGATTTAAATATAAACTTTCCTTTTTTATAAAACTTTCCTTTTTTAAAGTCCTAATTCTATTCGGATTTAAACATGTTCAAAGACAGTCAGATATTATTTTCATGCCTAATATTTTTTATCCAACTTTTATATGTTTGGATAGATCTTGAAATTATCTTTCCAATGATATATTATAATAATAATTCCGAGCTATAACGGAAAAGATATGAATAAGATATCAAACTCTATCCAAAACTGACACCGTCTCACTGTTTCTTTCATATCTTTTATTCGACAACATATTTTAATCTGATTCTAATTGGGATAGAAAGTAGACTTCAATATCTTTCCAACGACATCTTATTCATCTTATTCCGATTCTTGGATCAAAAGATATATAAAAACAAAATCCACAAAAACTGCTGTCTACGAGTTTTATTTCAATTCGAATTTGGATTATTTTCTCAATTCTTCGACCCTCTTTTTTCCTATAAATATTAGTCATATCTCCCCTTTTTCAATCACCAACTCTCATCAAGATTTTCTTGATTATTCTCTCTCTCTCTTTTTCTAAACTAACCTTTTCTCAAATACAAAATTCCGCATTCAGAAGATCTAGAAACACCTAGCCATATTCGAAGTTGCCTTCGTCCTAGACGTGAAAGGTTTTAATTTCTGAGGGTTTGGTCCCATATCTCTCTTTCAATTATTTAATTTAATTATTGCTTTGATTATTATTTTTCCTTGAAGTTACTAACGTGTGTATTTTGTTATTAGAAAGAGGTACGAGACATCCAAGTAAGTACTTTAATGGTTTAATTGATATTATGATGTAGAAATCATGCTTAGATTGTTATTTTGATTCCTAGTATCATGTCTAGGGTAACTTTAATATTAAGTATGATTAAAAGTACGATGCTTCCTATATTCTTCGTAATATTAATTCATGTTAGTATCATGTTAGGGTTAAAGATTTGATTTTTGTTGCTTAGTGACATGCTAGGGTTTGTTATAAATCTTGTTAGTATCATGCCTAGGGTCTTGATATGCTTTAACATGATTAAGATTATGGTTGATATTATTATTATTAATGATGTTTATTATTTATTATGTTGCTTGATACATATTATTGCTTGATCACACCTTTTATGTATGTTTAAAGGGAATTGGTACTTGCAACCACGCTTAATAAGATAATTAATAATCTTGTTAGGGTTAATTGTGATTATAATTCAAGTGATCGCCAATGATAGATTTATTTGTGCATTAAATTCAACCAACATAGATTAAACAGGTTTAGGGTTAATCTCATTGATTGCATGTTGATCAGAAAGCGCACATGAATACGAGCAGAATAAAGTAGAGGCCTATTATTAGGGCAGGTTCAATCTCTTTTAGGTTGGATTTGTACCTTCATCCCCGGACCCTTATTTGGTTCATGACCTTATGGAGTTGACGATCTCTTGGATCGTTAAGGGGTGTAACCTTCACCTCGTGAACGGTTTACAAGTTCCTTAAAAACTTGTTGGCGACTCTTTTGCTCTATCTTCTTTCCTTTTGGACGCCACCGTACTTTAGTGTATGATCATAGTGGGGTTCAAGCTAGTGGGATTTTTAAAGCTTGAAATTATTCCCTACAGTTTTTGGCGACTCCATTGGGGACGATTTCTATTTTAATTCCTAAATTTGTTTCGGCAATGATGTAGAATGAGTGGATGAGACTCGAAAAGTTCTAAGTATTTCATGTGCGTAATTTTGATTAACATTATTGTCATATGCATAAAAAGGTTCTCATTGGAAAGACCATCGTAATGAGTAAAAAACATAAGGATTTTACACGTAGGAAATTTGATAAATGTCTTTCACAACTAGGACTGAAATAACACCGCGTGAAACTGGATGATTTTATTGAGCACAGAAAGCTGCTGAGGCATGTGGGAAGTAGCGTCAGAGGCCAGAGCTTGGCGCCAAAATTTTAGCCGTAGCGCCAGACGCCAGTATTGGCGCCAGGCGCTATAGTTAAAGTTGGCGCTAGTCTCTGTTTGATGGCGCCAATTTCCCCCAATACTGAGCCAGAAATATGCGTTCTAATTTCGACCGATTTTTCGTATTGTTTGCTCGATCCTACTTCCTGATTGAATTTTTTCTCACTTTTCTGAAACCCATATGTGTTCTACATATGGACATAACCCTCTGGGAATTCATGCTCTATCTACCCGATTGAACGCTCTTGGCAACAAAGGGTACATCTGAGATGTTGAATTCACCAAACCATAGAAGTGAGTTTTTTCTAAAACTCGCGGTGTCCCATCCACACGCGCTAACCCTTCACGGTTAGGCTTCAGCGCGGTGCATCCGGACAATTAACCATGGACCCTCTATTGACTAAACCATATCCCGAACTTTAGAGAACTAGAGCCATGGTTAGGTTGCAAACTCATTGCATCATATTGTGCCTACTTGACTAATTGTGCATTATTTGTTGTGCATACTCTATGTGATTTTTCCTAACCGTTTGTTTGACTTGTGTTAAGACTAAATAAAATGATTAATGACTAAAGGACTTTGTTTAATTAATTAATTAATTAATTTGAGCTAATAAATAAACATAAAACCGAGTCATAATTCCTTTAAGTCAACCCGGATTTTTATTCCCGTATACTGCACAAACGTCAACTTGTTTTGGTCATATCTAGAGTTCTAGAAAGAACTACGAGTTTCACAGCCTATGGATCTGTAGCCCCGAGTGTTTTCTTTAATTTGGCGTTGGTTTCATCTCAATCAGAGTCGCAGATCAAAAGGTATGGCTAAAATACCACAGTTTGTCCAGTTTAATGCGTATACGGGAAGTCTTAACTTAGTCCTTGCTTGAGTCTAGTTACATCGTCTAGCCACATGGTCATGACACAAGTCTTAACATGTCACCTACACTCACTAGTATTAGCACACACTTTGAGTATACATCATCATGACCATGTCTTAGGTTCATGCATGGGTCGGTCTTTTCCGTCATTTGAGTTGGGGGGTACATTCTATTCCTAATTCTTCATATCCCTCCATCTAAATCTTCTTTCACATTCTATTCCAATCTTTCTTCACTTCTTCCATCCATGTGTGTTGAATCGAGTTTGAGTCATATGATTGACAAACAAAAAATGAGGGTGATGATGAAACAACACAAGACAAGAGGCGAGCTTCAACGACAAGATTTTATGACCTCTTTTTCTATTTCTTTTTCATTTTTTCCTTTCCTCAATAAGTCTAGCATAGGCACCTTTTCTTTTTCTTTAGATTAATTTTGTAGTCTTTTTTCCTTTTCTTTTAATAAAATTGAGCATTTATTTCCTTGCATATGATCATTTCATTACATTGCATTCAAAAAAAAAAATAAAAAAAATAATAAATCATGATGAATTAAGCACAAGGTATACCAATGATTTGAGGCACCCCTTGTAGCCACATCATATCTCCTTTCGCCCTTCAATTATACAATCCTTTCTTCATAAACCACTTTGAGCCTCGTCTAACGATAGACCTTTTGTTTTTTCAACCTGCATTTATCTAACCTTGGGATGAGATGGTGTGTAACTTATGCAATTCTAAAAAGGCTTGAGTCAATTCAAAAGATTAAAATAGCAAAAATAAGCAAAAGAAAAAAATAAATATGAGTGTACAAAAGGGCAAGTGTTCCAATGTCTTTGATATGAAAATATCTTTGATAAGAACACGTCTCAGATTGCGTCTCTTATCGAGTGCTCGGTACCGTGCCTGAGAAACATGAATGCCAAGTGAGTGATAGACCGCATGATCGGGATTGTCCACACTTATAAAAATAAAATAGATGCTAAAGCAAAAAGAAAGAGCTAAAAAAAAGAGAGTAGAAAACCTCAAGCATAAAAATACAAATATTTTGAGCAAGGTTGCACACCTTGGGGGCTTATCTAGGGTCTTGAGCCTTTATCCCCTTCTTCTTTAAACCATTAGCCTAACCACGTTACAACCCTTAAAAAGACCTTTTTGAGGTATACACACTTGTGCGAGGTTTGGCTAGAGCTACGTTCGGCCTGATTCCTAACGGATACGTAGGCAACCTCACATCGAGGTGCGGCCGTAATAAAAAAGCATTCATATTCACATTCACACACTTACACCATGATCATATCAAGGGATTTCCTATGCTCATCCCTATTCACTTAGAGCTAGACTTTGGGGCTTGATCCTTACATCATTAGCTTACCTAGCCTAAGGATCACCACCATTTGACTCTTTTCAATAATATATTTTTCCACACACTTAGCTCTTGCGGCCTAACTTTAGTGTCACTATCACACACATCACGCATACATGACCAAATATATTTCCCTTAGGAACCCTTTGTCATGAAATCTTAACGCTGAAGCATGCTTCGTCAAAATCACTCATAATTGTCATTGCATCACGAAGTATGAAGTGCTTAGCCTCCGTGTCTAAGTTGCCCAAATACTTTCATCATGGAGTCAACAGTTGAGATAGCCTAGGATGAATTAATCCTTGAACCTTGAAAGATAGTATCAAACAACATTTGACTAAGCTCATTCAACATGCATCTTCAAACTTCACTTTCGATTCTTTTTCGCGTCTTTCTTTTTCGGGAGAAAGTCGGTACCCTCCACAAAATGACGGAAATTTTTTTCTTTTTTGGCATTTTCGAGTCGCACGATCACATTACAATGCACACACGAGTCATGTACAAATTGAGTCATGTCATGTCATATCACTTTGATTTGAGTCACACATGTCATTTCACTTTGAGTCGAGTCAACCTCGAGTCAGTCAATCACATCGAGTCAAGTTTATACCTTGAGCCGTGTCAAGTCAATGAGTCAAGCAACGCTAAACCTTAGGTCAACCCTAAGATAATTAAAGAAATTGCCAAAGTTCTATAGTCAAAAATAAATACAGGTGCAACAGAACAGGGAAGACCCTACTCCAGCTCCTGGCGCCAGAAATATTTCAGCAACGACAGAGCTCGAAGCCTCTCAGAAAGGTGATTTCGACTTCATACAGCAATTTCGGGTTCCTTGGTACGCCAGTTAGCCCCTATAAGCAATTTGACATGATTAAGTAGTCAGTTTGATTACAATTGCAATAAGTGATCGACCTGATGAAAGATCATCTCACTTAGCTTAAAGCGCCTAAGAATTGGCTCATCACGGAAACACCGGCATGCTGGTTTTAGCGAAAGCAAAGTTCAGGCGAGCTTTAGAGATCGACAAACGTTGGTCTTCAGAAATTTTTCTTCAGAACATTATCGCAACAAACATTCAAGCACCGAAGCTCTATTATTCAGAGACGCGTGAACATTTCCATCAAAAGCTCTTTTGTCCAGAGACCCGTGGGCATATTATCAAAGCTCTTTTGTTCAGAGACGCGTGAACATTTCATTCAAGCTCTTTTGCTCCAGAGACGCGTGGACATTTCATTCAAGCTCTTTTGTTCAGAGACGCGTGGACAATCCTTTTCAAGCTCTTTTGCTCCAGAGACGCGTGGGCATATCAATCAAGCTCTTTTGCTCAGAGACGCGTGGACAATCCTTTTCAAGCTCCTTTGCTCAGAGACGCGTGGGCATATCAATCAAACTCTTCGTTCAGAGACGCGTGGGCATCCTATTATTAAACTCTTTGTTTAGAGGCGCGTGGACATATCAAAAAGAAGCTCTTTGTTCAGAGACGAGTGAACATCAAAACAGCAAGGTGGCGTTCCCTAGATTGTGGAGAGTTGTCACAAACAATTGAGGATTGTTTCAACAGAAGCAATCTTCGATAGTATTCCCTTGGACGTGGAATATTATCAATGCGGAGGAGGATCGTTTCAGGCGAAGCAATCTTCTATATTGGAAGCAGTTACGGGCGTAGCGGTTTTCAAGCGGGATGGCATTCTCTAGCTTGCAGGAGGTCATCAAAACAAATCGGTTACTTTCAGAGACGTGTGCTTGACGGTGCAAGATACGCATTTCTTAACTCTCTTATCTGTTTAACTAACATTGTTTTGCAGATATCGGCATTACAAGAGTGATTTAGGATCACAGAATGTTCTGAATCATTCTCCGTCCCTATCGATACTTTGACTTTTGTTTTCGAAACATGCGTTTCTCCAAACTCAGTCAAAGTGGGGGCTTCTGTAGACACCCATTTGTGTCTCCCCAAAACCAAACCCAGTGATGAATACCTTTCACGTCGAACCATAATCAAATGAGGTGAAAGTGTGAAAAGTCTAGTGTTGCGGTTAGTTTTTGTTAAAATTCTTTCTTTCTGTTTTCGAAAACTCACTCTATTTTATGAAAACTTCCATTCCAGTTTAGTTTGGTCCATGATAAGGGTTCAATAAAGGTTTAGTTGGATGAGGCTTGAAAAGACCTTTTCAACGATATATTATAAGCCCAATTCCGATGGATAATGAGGAAGTTATGGCCAAAATACTAAACTGGGCCCAAACCAGATTTTACCTACGACCCAATGATCATGAGGAGGGTCCAAAGGTTTAATCCTATTCCTAAACTAATTAGGATTGATTAGAATCTTCTATAAGTTTCTAAAATATCTTAATAAATTTTTTTTGAAAAGATAAGATTAAGGAATTTGATTTAAATATAAACTTTCCTTTTTTATAAAACTTTCCTTTTTTAAAGTCCTAATTCTATTTGGATTTAAACATGTTCAAAGACAGTCAGATATTATTTTCATGTCTCATATTTTTTATCCAAATTTTATATGTTTGGATAGATCTTGAAATTATCTTTCCAATGATATATTATAATAATAATTCCGAGCTATAACGGAAAAGATATGAATAAGATATCAAACTCTATCCAAAACTGACACTCTCAAACTATTTCGTTCATATATTTTATTCTACAGCATATTTTAATCTGATTCTAATAGGGTTTGAAAGTAGACTTCAAGATCTTTCTAACGACATCTTATTCATCTTATTCCGATTTCTGGATCAAAAGATATGATAAAAACAAAATCCACAAAAACTGTTGTCTACGAGTTTTATTTCGATTCGAATTTGGATTATTTTCTTAATTCTTCAACCCTCTTTTTTCCTATAAATAGAGGTCATATCTCCCCTTTTTCAATCACCAACTCTCATCAAGATTTTCTTGATTATTCTCTCTCTCTCTTTTTGTAAACTAACCTTTTCTCAAATACCAAAATCCGCATTCAGAAGATCTAGAAACACCTAGCCATATTCGAAGTTGCCTTCGTCCTAGACGTGAAAGGTTTTAATTTCTGAGGGTTTGGTCCCAAATCTCTCTTTCAATTATTTAATTTAATTATTGCTTTGATTATTATTTTTCCTTGAAGTTACTAACGTGTGTATTTTGTTATTAGAAAGAGGTACGAGACATCCAAGTAAGTACTTTAATGGTTTAATTGATATTATGATGTAGAAATCATGCTTAGATTGTTATTTTGATTCCTAGTATCATGTCTAGGGTAACTTTAATATTAAGTATGATTAATAGTACGATGCTTCCTATATTCTTCGTAATATTAATTCATGTTAGTATCATGTTAGGGTTAAAGATTTGATTTTTGTTGCTTAGTGACATGCTAGGGTTTGTTATAAATCTTGTTAGTATCATGCCTAGGGTCTTGATATGCTTTAACATGATTATGATTATGGTTGATATTATTATTATTAATGATGTTGATTATTTATTATGTTGCTTGATACATATTATTGCTTGATCACACCTTTTATGTATGTTTAAAGGGAATTGGTACTTGCAACCACGCTTAATAAGATAATTAATAATCTTGTTAGGGTTAATTGTGATTATAATTCAAGTGATCGCCAATGATAGATTTATTTGTGCATTAAATTCAACCAACATAGATTAAACAGGTTTAGGGTTAATCTCATTGATTGCATGTTGATCAGAAAGCGCACACGAATACGAGCAGAATAAAGTAGAGGCCTATTATTAGGGCAGGTTCAATCTCTTTTAGGTTGGATTTGTACCTTCATCCCTGGACCCTTATTTGGTTCATGACCTTATGGAGTTGACGATCTCTTGGATCGTTAAGGGGTGTAACCTTCACCTCGTGAACGGTTTACAAGTTCCTTAAACACTTGTTGGCGACTCTTTTGCTCTATCTTCTTCCCTTTGGACGCCACCGTACTTTGGTGTATGATCACAGTGGCGTTCAAGCTAGTGGGATTTTTAAAGCTTGAAATTATTCCCTACAGGTCATATCTTTTATTCTATAAAAGATTTCAATCTAATTTTAATTGGGTTGGAAAGTAAACTTCAAGATATTTCCAACAACATATTAGATGCCTTATTTAGACTTCTGGATCAAAAGTTATGATAAAAACAAAATTCACAAAAAAAAAAACTGTTTTTATAGCGCTGCGATGATCCTTTTCTTGTCGCGTCAGAAGGAATTTTATTCTCCTTTAAATTCTAACTATTTTCTAATTGTTTTTTTTAATGTTTTTCTGTATAAATAGGGTCTTTTTCCTCCGTTTTTTATCACCACCAACAAACATCAACAATCATCTTTCTTTTCTCTTCTTTCTTAAAGCTAGAAGCTTATTCTTTCTCCCTTTTTTCTAAGCGTAGCCTTTTCAAACACCATTCTTCCATCACGAGACTTAGACGCACATAACCAAGCTCGAATTTGCCTTCTCCATAGAAGTGAAAGAAATAGATGCGAGGCAACAAAGTGAGTAATTTTCTTGCCATATATCTTTAGAAAGCATGCTTAGATTATTTTGATTCCTAGTATCATGTTAGGATTTCTTTATGATTCCTAGTATCATGTTTAGGGTAGTAATAACTGATATTTCTAATATTATGTATGTCTCTAGTTTCATGTTAGGGATAAAACTTTGATTTTTATGTTTAGTGACATGCTAGGATTTGTTATCAATCATGTTAGTATCATGCCTAGGATCTTGCTAATATTATCATGCTTTGATGAGAATATTGTTATGATGATTTGTTGTATTAATATTATTATGTTTCTTGATATTATTGTTATTGCTTAATCCCGCTCTCTCTTGGAGGTTTAAAGGGAATTTCTAATTGATATCACGCTTAATAAGATAATTAATAATTTTATTTATGCTAGTATGATTTTAATTCAAGTGATCGCCAATAATAGATTTATTTGTGCATTAATATTCAACCAACATAGATTAAACAGGTTTGGGATTAATATATTGATTGTATGTCGATTGGAAAGCGCACATGAATATGAAAAGAATAAAGTAGAGGCCTATTTTTAGTTTAGGTTCAATCTCTTTTAGGTTGGATTTGTACCCTCATCCTCGAATATCCAATCATGGTTCAAGACCACTGTAGAGTTAGCGATCTTATGGATCGTGAAGGGGTATAACATTCATTCTGTGAAAGGTTTACAAGTTTCTAAAACTTGTTGGCGACTCTTTTGCTCTAGATTCCTTCCCTTTGGATGCCACCATGCTTAAGTGTATGATCACAGTGGGGCTCAAGTATGGGATGCTTAAAATATTCCCTAAAGTTTTTTGGCGACTCCACTAGGGAGCATTTCTATTTTAATTCCTAAAATTTATTTTGGCAATAATTTAGAATGAGTGGATGAGACTTGAAAAGTTCTATGTATTCATGTGCGTAATTTTTGTTGACATTATTGGCATAAGCATTAAAAAGTTCGCATTGGATAGACCATCCGTAATGCGTAAAAAACATAGGCTATTTACACGTAGGAAATTTGGGAAATATCTTTCACAACTCAAATAAAAAAACTCTGCAAAAATTGGAAAATTCTAAGAACATAGAAAGCTGCTGAGGCATGTAGGAACTAGCGCTGAGAAAACAGTGGCCATCGCAGTGCGATGGCTCTGTCGCAATGCGATAGCGATATCGCGACGCGATAGGGCTATTGCCTAGCGCCAAGTTCTTCCAATACCGAGCTAGAAATCTGCCTTCTTGCTATGACCAGTTCTAGTACTGTTTACTCTATTTTACTTCTTGATTGAGTTTTTTTCCCTCTCTTCTAAAACCCATATGTGTTCTACATATGGCCATAATTGTAACACCCTAAACATTCATTTCCTTTAAAATTCTCGTTTTCTCCTTTTTAAAACTCAAAATAGGAAAATATAAGATATTACCGCTACCGTGAAAACGGCTAAGGTAATTATCAATGACACACAGCGAAAGACTATATCTTTAAAACCATTCAAAATGAGTCAACTTAGTCAACCAAACAAAAGTAGAGTCAAACAAAAACAACCTACAACTTGGAACCATTGTAGGCCTTATTAAAACCAAATAAGTCTTGAAAACCTTTGCGTTATTCTCACAAGGATAATAATTTTATAATCAATAAAGCAATAAGTCACAATATAATCTTATGGAAACTAAGAATAATTCGCTCTTCACTCATGTCCATTATAATTATGCTTCATCACCTGAAAAGCTCCTCTTTACTTATCCCCACTACTGCCATTAGAAATTGGTCGTCATAGGGCCAAGATAAAGACTAGATGTAGGGAATATTTCAAGCATTATCCCTATCTTGAACCCCACTGTGATCATACACTAAAGTACGGTGGCGTCCAAAGGGAAAGAAGATAGAGCAAAAGAGTCGCCAACAAGTTTTAGGAACTTGTAAACCGTTCTCGAGGTGAAGGTTACACCCCTTAACGATCCAGGAGATCGTAAACTCCAATAAGTCTGGAACCATGACTGGTAGTTCGGGGATGAAGGTACAAATCTAACCTAAAAGAGATTGAACCTGCCCTAATAATAGGCCTCTACTTTATTCTGATCGTATTCATGTGCGCTTTCTGACTAACATGCAATCAATAGGTTTAACCCTAAACCTGTTTAATCTATGTTGTTGGAATATTAATGCACAAATAAACTATTATTGGCGATCACTTGAATTATAATCAAATTAACCCTAAACAAGATTATTAATTATCGTATTAAACGTGATTAAAAGTACCAATTCCCTTTAAACATGCTTAAAAGGTGTGATCAAGCAATAACAATAAATATCAAGCAACATAATAATAGTCATAAATAATAATAATCACAATAATAATTATAATCAATAATCATATTAAAGCATAATAATAATAGCAAGATCCTAGACATGATACTAACAAGATAAATATCAAACCCTAGCATGTCACTAAACAATAAAAATAAAAGCTTTAACCCTAACATGATACTAACATGAATATTAGGAAAGAAAATAGGAAGCATCGCAGGAATCATAATAAGCATATTTGATATTAGAAATTATAGTTGTTACCCTAAACATGATACTAGGAAGATCAAAACGCCCTAACATGACACTAGGAATCATAATAAGGACCTAAACATGGTTTCTATGTCATAATATCAATAAATCAATTAAAGCACTTACTTGGATGCCTCGTATCTCTTTCCTCAAAAATTAAAACCTTTCACGTCTAGGGCGAAGGCGACTTTGAACTTGGCTAGGTGTTTCTAGATCTTGTGAATGCGGAATTTTGTATGCAAAAGGCATGTTAGTTAAGACGACTAATACAAGAGGGGGGTGAATTGTATAGAGTTCCTAATGACTACTTTTTGCGGATAAATAAACAATGCGTATAGGAACTTAAGAAAACACACAGATTTTACGAGGAAACCTTCCAGGGCCCAACTGGAAGTAAAACCTCGACCCTACCTTAAGGATTTCAAACACAAAACACTTCACTATAATAGGGAAAACAACAAGTTACAACCTATTAGACACATACCTTTATTTCACAAGTTCCTCACTGGACTTCCTAATCCGAAACTAATATGATAAGTTAAAAGCTTGGTAAACTTACTCAATTAAAGCACTGTGATTTCTCCACGCATAAACTCACAAAAACCTAAATCATTTTGCTCTCTACTATTTATACAAGTAATACTTGTATAGAAAGTAGGTTTTCTAAAAAGATAAATATGTTAACTTGACTTACCTTTAAAACACGGTTTTAGCAAATCAAGTGAAATAAAATCTTTTTTGAAAATAAGTATAAAAAGATATTTATTAAGAAGACTTATCTTTTTAATAAACCTACTTTAGAGAAAAATAATCTTTTTAGAAAATCTTTTCCTAAAATCTATCTTTTATTATTTTCCATATTTATTTTATTTACCAAGCAAACTTATCACGTTTCTAATAAATTCCGTGCACTAACCTACTTACCATATTAACAATAATTTCTAAGATAAAACCTTAACTATTATTGCTGCGCCGCACTTTGATCAGATGAATTACTTGGGCTCCAAGCATATCAAGTTCCACCAAAGAACTTAACTGCTAGTCTTCAAGTTCCTGTTAGAGAACATTTATGTTAGGGAACTTAGTTCTTGTTAGAGAACTCTTCCTCTGATTTGTTTAAATTCTTCAATAAAGATCTTCTTCATGTCTTCTTAGATTTAGATGGTTCTTCAATCACCAAGATTATTCTACACCTTGACTAATCACACACTAGAGAATCTTTATTAGTTGAGTTTGCTTTTAGTTCAAGTTCCTCATCATCAAAACCATTATGCTTCAACAAGGCTAGAGAGAGAGAGAGAGAAAGAATAAGCTTTAGCTTAGAGAGAGAAGAGAATTAGAAAACTAGAGAGTTGATGATTGAAAACGGAGGTTTTAGGAGGCTATGTATAGAGAAAATCAGCCGGACGGATAGAAAAACAAATCAGAGTTTTGAAGAGAATAAAACAGGTTAGCGGCAGACGCCAGGCGCTAAGGAAAGCGCCAGGCGCTAATCTTGTCGTCAGGCGCTAGTAATTAATTTCACGCTTTTCTTAGTTTTGATAAAATTTAGCCGTACAGAAGGGCAAAATCATATTTTCCTTAAAAACACTTCTTTTATTTTGATTAAAACTCCAAAAAGTCAACCAAAGTCATTTTATCAATGCTAATTAAATTAGGAATGAAAAGAACCTTCTAGAAAAATCTAGACAACTAAAAATCAATTTTTATTGCATTAGGAATGATAAATCAATATAAGGCCCTCCTCTAGATCATTGGGCCGCATATAAAGATCAAACCGGGCCCAGTTTAGTAATTTGGCCATAACTTCCTCATTATTCATCGAAATTGTGCTTATAATATGTTGTTGGAAAGCTCTTTTCAAGCCCCATCCAACTATACCATTATTAGACCCTTGCCATTGACCAAACCAAAATAGATTAGTTGTTTTCTTAAAATAGGTTTTCAAAAACAGAGAGAAAGAAAAGAAATTAAATCAATCCGCAACACTAGACTTTCCGCACTTTCACCCCATTCGATTATGATTCGACATGAAAGGTACTCATCACTGGGTTTGGTTTTGGGGAGACACAAATAGGTGTCTACACAAGGCCAAATAAACAAACATACAATCAACAAATCTTATTACATAAGAATAAATAAAACACACTAACATGATTTCATCCTATCATCACACAACTTACCTTGTTGCATCTGTTTCCAAACATACAACATACAACATAACTCCATAACCAAATAACTAAATAATTTATTTAGCTTGATTAAACATCGAACTACTTTCCCCCTAACCTGGCCCAATAAAGGGGTACTAACACGGGAGCTAATCATGCCAGTATATAAAAACCACTCGTAAGTGGAGGAATTCTTGCGCATAATAAAATGGAAAGTACAACGTCCTATACCCCCAGTTAAATTATGGTCAAATATAAAGTCGCATAATTCACCCCATATGTTAATACTTAAGGTATATACGTTCCAAGAGTTTTGGTGCGTAATCTCTTTCACTTTACGTTGTTTTACATATTATTAGAGTTGGTGATGACTCTCAAATCATAACACAATCAATCATTATAATTACCCAAGCAATCAAACATACCAAATTAACTCTTGAATAATTAGTGTCCACATAATATATAATGTTGAACCCTTTTTAATCTACCTCGGTGTCAAAGACACCTTAAATGCATAATGCGCCATAATTCCTATTCCTCGGTGTTAGAAACACCGTCCTTAAGTGCACTATGACACCAAAAATATACTTTATTCCTCGTGTACTAAGACACTTAAATAGCTTCTTCTTCATGATTATATATGAACAATAATAAAATTCTTTTTATTATTCCAACCAAACTAAACATTTAGTTTAATTAAAAATGCTCTCTATCATGCCAATGATAAAAGTGTGGTTCATACCTACCTTTCCAAAATAATTATTTTCGTCCAATAATCCATCACAAATAATTCATGCTTCATAATTCAATCACCAACATCAACCAAATAATAAATTCCAATCACATCCTATCATGATACTAGTTGTAATCAAATATTCAAAGCCTAGCATGTTCCTATATCACCAAAAAAATACCAAGTACGCGAACGTACCTCAAATGAGCCCTTAAAGTAGCCGATTACACTACCACAGTTCCCGAATCAAGTCTCCTCCATAGACAATAATACTATATTAATTACTCTTGTATACACAGTTTCCAGCCACTTAAACTCACTTTGAATAACCTATAATAATCTAAAAATTATTTAAAAACCCTTAATTAAACTCCTCTTTGATGGGTAATTACACCCTTTTTATAAAATCACAATTCTACTACTTTAAATAAAATTCCAGGAATATACTTAAATTAAAAACTCATCAAAACTTCATAAAGACACGATCTTTAAGCTTTAATTATCACTTACAATCAATGATTATATGAAACCCCCAAATCAATTGCAAGTTAGAACCCTAAAATTCGATTCTTTTATAATTAAAACCCTAACTTTTAATACTTATCAAATATGAAAATAAAACACTTTATAAACTAAAATTTACAATCTTTAATCATCAAAACATAATTATAAATCATACTAACCATAATTTAACAACCAAAATCAATGCCCAAAATATATTTGATTATATAAATAATTAATTAAACAATTAAAGATTAAAGGGGAGAAAGAGCTCACGGCTTAGAGAGGGGGACGGCATGTACGGTTACCGGTGGTGGCAGGTCATCGGCGACATGGTCGTGGTGGTGATGTGGCAGAAAATGGCATCCAAAAGGAGAAAGGCAAAGCAACCTTGTATGCGTGAATTGAATTTTCACGCATGGAGCTCCAAAAGAATGGGAAAAAAATAAGAAAAGGAGGAAGGAAAAAGAAAGAAAGAAAGAAAGAAAAAAAATAAGGAAAAAGAAAAAGAAAATAATACTTACCCCCAATCTGATTTTTGAGCTTCTTTGTGTGGGAAATTTTTGGGCTTATTAAATAAATGGGCTTAAGTTATGGAATATTTGATCCACATGGGTTCAAATAAAGGGTTGGGCTTATTTAAATGAAATGGGTTATTCCAATACAAGTATATAGGATTAGCTTACAAACGATATTTTAAACAAGACCCAAAAATTAATAAACGTTCAGTCCAAAATATATATTATTTTTATAAAACCTTATAATTAAATATTTTATCCCTTTAAAATATTTAATTTAAATACTTGAGCCCTTAACATACATTTTATAAATACTTAAATACTTTATAAGGACACATAAAAATATGGAGTATTAAAATAACCCTATGGAAATTCATGCTCCATCTACCAAAATTGAACGCTCATTGCAACGAAGGGTACATATGAGTTTGTGAATTCACCAAACCATGGAAACAAGTTTAACTTGTGAGGTCCCGTCCATACACGCCAATCCTTCCAAAGGTAAGATTTCCGCGAAATGCATCCGAACTCATAACCATGGACCCTCTTTTTACTTACCATAATCCTTGAACTTTAGAGAACTAGAGTTATGGTTAGGTTGCAAACTCATTGCATCATATTGTAACTATTTAACTACTTTTGCATCTCTTGCTTGTGCATAGCTTGTATGTGTTTACACTAACCGTTTTTTTTACTTATGTTTGTAAATAAGTCTGAATAAACTAACCAATGACTAAAGGACTTTATTTAATTTATTAATTTGAGCGAATATATGTGTCTAAAACCGAGTCATAGTTCCTTTGAGTCAACCTGAATTTTTACGTAATTTCCTGTGAGCTATAAAGAGTTACTAGAAAAACTAAGTGAAAAAGGATTACTCACACCAACAGGACCAACGCCAATCCCTTCCCCATAAAAGAGAAATCCTCAAAGGGATGGCAATGCCTATTATGCTTATAATAGAGGTGTTGGACATGATACTGAACATTGATTTGTCCTAAAACACAAAATTCAAGATTTAGTAAACGATGGGAAAATTCCCACTCCTAAACCCAATAACAACGTTTCCCCATTGGGAATATTTCACATTGATGAGGACCATATGAGAAGTGATACATTAGGATTATATCACTCCCATAGGGAAACTTTCTAACCACAACACTCATAGGAGAAACTAATGAATTGTGTGGGTTATGGGACGAAGAATTGAAGGACCTATATGTCTCTAAGTATGCCGCCGTCTCACCTCCACCTTATCTCCAAGACTAAACAAGTGGAGCGCTTAATTAGGATTGTTCCTTGGGTAAGTCACAAGTTTATCAAATCTCTTCTTTGATGAACAATGGAATCAAGCACAACTCGTGGAACATCTCGAAATGGAGGCACATTCAAAGCCTCTAGAAGAAAGTTGGCTCATGAACCCCACAACTAGTCCAAAAAAGGTAGATAATTTAACTCGTTCTGGGAGTGTTTACCAAGCACAACCAAATGGATCTTCAATTAATCAAAATCAAAGTCAAAATCCAATACCCCTTCACCTGAGGTAGAAGATCCATTGGTCAAACAACTTCGTCAATCAAAGGCAAATGTTAGCGTTTGAGAATTTCTAAGTACTTCTAAAGAACATAGGAATTCTCTAATGAATGCTCTGATTGCTTTGCCTGTAAGTACAGACACAACTCCACATGATCACGTTAGCTTGCTTACTAGCGAAAAATCCGACAAATCAATCACCTTTACTAATGATTACTTTCCTTAATAAGACACTACCAAAAATAACGCACTATACTTAACTGTGGGTTGCATTAACATCCCTCTTACTTTAGTTGTCAATGGGTCCACCGTGAATGTATGCACATTACAAATTGTGAATATTTAGGCTTTAATCCAGAAAAAAGATTTTCATTTAACAACACAAAGCATTAGGGCCTACGACAATTCAAGGAGATTAGTGTGGAACTGTTCAGCTACCAAATACCACATGCCCAATACAAGAAATGGTTGAATTTCATGTCATGGACATTAAACCTACATTTAACCTTATTCTTAGACGTCCTTGGATACATGATCTTGGAGCAATACCATCTTCGCTCCACCAAATGATAGGTTGAACTATAAAGGTCTTCCTATGACTATACATGCTTCTCCACTCAAAGTCGCAATAAACGATCAGTCCCTTTTAGAAGTAAACCATGATAATGATGAACAGGACATGTGGGGATTTGCCACGGAGGCGATTTGCACACTAGAAATAGAGGAAAGCCTTGAGAACCATTCAAGCTTTATCCACATTCCATCGCAATAGTAAAAACATCTTGTTTTAAGAGTAGTAACTTTCCTAAGATGCCTTAGGGAATAGGAATGAAGAAACTACTTTTACTTCCTATGTCAAACAAAAGCTTTTCCTTTTGATTGGGATACAAACCAACCAAAGAGGAACTCAAGTCTCACGATTCTAAGATTAAAGAACGTAGAGACAATAACAAGAAAGGGATTATCTCTTTACTCACATCCTATAATCAAACCGTTAACGGACAATTCGTTAGGGAAGGAGAAGATTACCTATACTATGAATTTCTATAACCATTAGTTCTAGAGGGTATCAAGAAGCCTGGATTCGAGATATTCACAATTGCTACTTTTTGAATGGCTACTTCAAAATCATTCAATCAAAACACCGAACTCTTGCTATGATAGGCAAGCATTTAACCTGCTATTTGGACTAAAGAAAAACCATGTTGCTACAATAGCTAATCAAAATTCCATCTAGGATAGCTTTTGACCCAACCTCAATGATTACCCCTTCCAACAAAACTTTCAAGCATGGATGGAGGAATACTTTCAAGTGGATTAACAAAAAAGTGACAAGCTAGAGATCACCACAGGTAAAGGGGAGATGTTTGAAAAATCCAATGATGAGTCTAGTTTAGGTTTTAAGGAGCTGAAAATTTTGACTGTGTGGCCATTACTGAGTCTTTATTTTCAAGTTCTAAGGACAAGGATCCCCAAAAGTATTCTTCTCTTGATGTACTTTATTTTGATTTCAATAATATAAGCTCTATTTCCGAGTATATGGCTTCTCTTAGATATTTTGAATACTATAATAATCAATCCAATGAAGATGATAACATTAAGAAACATGTTGAATTAATGAATGAACTAGAACAAAAGAATCCTGTAATTTAAGAAACTTAAACAGTCAATATAGGAACTAATGAAAACAAGAAAGAAGTGAAATTGTCTTAACCTTAAATCTGGAAGAGCGATCGATCCTCATATCGACGCTTAAAGAATTTGAAGACGTGTTTGCTTGGTCATACAACTACAAAATTATGTCAATATAGCATCAACTAAAATTTGTTGCTATTCATCAAAAATTCGTTGCCAACTCTATTTAGCAACGGGTTGGAAACAAAAAAATTTTGTTGCTGAAACGCTTGTTGCCATGGGATTTAGGCTAGCAGTTGCAAAGCAATTTTGTTGCAATATTGCATCCATTTAAATACAGTTTCCATGATGGTTGTTGTTTTTGGTGCATTAGTTTCTAACTTTGGAAACAGATTACCATTGGTCATTGCTAAAATTAGCAACAAACTATTAATAGTAGTTCCTAAAATAGCAACAAATTATTAATGTTGTTTCCTAAAAAAAGAAACAAATTATTAAAGTTGGTTCATAAAAATAGCAACAAATCATAAATATTGGTTTCTATCAACACTACGAGACAAAAACCTAATCCCTATTAGCAATTCGGTTCAACTCGTTGGTAGGAGTCGAACTTGTGACCTCAAAGTCACATGGTGAATATCTTACTAACTATAGAAAGTACTATTTGTTTACTTCTATACATATAATTTATAATAAGTAAACAAAATATTAGAGACGAAATTAAAAAATTTGTCTCTAAATTAGGGACAAAATAAAAAATCTGTCTCTAAATTAGAGACGAAATTCAAATATGTCTCTATTTGATGTCATTATAGCAACAAATAATAAGAAGAGTATCTTCAAATAATTTATACATAATAGCAAAAACCGATCTACATATAAATTAACAACAAAATGTAACACAAGTTGTTTCCAATGGCAACAAATAAAAAATACGTTATCATCTAGCAACAAAAGTTTAGACAACTTGTTTCTAATGGAAACAATTCAAAAATTCATTGCCTTTATTTGTTTCTAAATCAATACAAATAAAATAATTGTTGTCATAGTTTGTTACTACATGGCAACAAGAGAAAAATATGATGTCATTTAGTAATATTTAGTAAGACAATTTGTTTTAAATAGCAACAAATCAAAAATATGTAGCCATTAATTATTAAAAAACTAAAGCATAAAATGTCGCTTTAAATTAGGCAATGAAAAAAATTATATTCGTTGCTATTTAGAAACGTTTAAAAAATTTGTTGCCAAACTTAGTCGCTAAAAAGCTTTTATTTTTGTAGATAGGGAAATTGCATAACATACAATTCCCTTGAACCCTAACTCTAAACCAGTAGAACAAAAACTTTGACCAATGAAACTTAACATCGCTTAGAAAAAAAAGAAGAAGTTCAAAAACAATTTGACGTAGGTTTCATTCGCGTATGTAATTACCCAAAATGGGTAGCAAACATCATCCCATTCCCTAAAAAGGATGGACAAGTTCGCATATGTGTCGACTTTAGGGACCTTAACAAGGCTAGTCCCAAAGACGATTTCCCTCTACCTCTTATTAACATACTGGTAGATAACACGGGTGAACATGATAGGAATGGTGTCCTTCGAACAAGTGTATTATTCCGATATAGGGTTCAGAATTGTTAGAAAGCTAATTATTCAATGAGGTCAAGTGATTGAAATGCCTAGGTGGAGGCCGCTTCCGATTAGTAATATTAATGAGTAATTAATATTACACCTTAATCTTGACTGAACCCTTCAGGTCACACCTAAGCAAATAACGAATCGACACGAGAAATTAATTCGGAAAGAATTAATGAGTCGCTCGAGTAATTAATACTTAGACATCGAAAATTCAAGCTTGGAGCGTCAAAACCGAGCGTCGGAAGTCGAGTCAAAAAATTAAAAGACGAGACGGTAAAATCACTAACTAACCAATAATTTACCGAAATACCCTAGGGTCGGAATGCCCCGAGAAAACTGATGCCTAGGGGCATTTGATATAGCCAAGGTGGCTAGCAAGCACACTAAGCCGAGCCTTGGCTGGCTAGTGCGTGCTTGCGCACCAAGGCTAGCATGGCACGCTCATAGCCGCAGCTGCTATGGTGCACCAAGCAAGCTAGCAAGGCACGCACATAACACCCGCGCAATAGTGCTAGCTATTTTGCGGGGAACGTGCGGGGCAGTTGATAGCTGCGTGTGCTGGCGAGGACACAGCAGCACGCCAAGACCAACAACCCGCACTTTTGTGCGTGGCTTGCTGGGCCAAGGCAGCAGATGTGCGCCACGCCAAGGTGAGCAGCTAGCTGGGCCGAAGCAGCAGCCCACCCCGGGCTGCTTTGGTGCCTAATTGGTGGTGCCACGTGGCAACACCTCATTGGTGCCTTGTTTGGTATAGGTGGCCGGTTATGTGGAGTTCTTGGGGATCAAGTTTGGTCCCCTCCCTTCCTTGTGGTCCTTACCTAACCCTTCCCCTAAATGTGCCACTTGTTGATTAATTAGTTGTTGGATATTTAATTTTATTTTGATTTAAAAATAATGAAAGAATATTGATTTTACCAATTCACTCATGAGTTTCCCACTTGGTGTGTGAGAGTTCTCTTATGTGGTCGGTATAACGCGTAAGCGACATTATAAGTCACTCACACATTCATTGAGCATCAACCGGTTGTGCGAGTAGTGAGCACTCCAAGTCTTGGTGCTGGGCACTTAGACATTTTGGACTACATAATTTTACATTCTTTTGTCGTTCTAACTATTTTAATTAATTAATTTGGTTTTAATTATTTTAATTAAATTTTGAGGCTAGGCCTTGGTTTTGAGCAAAATTGGCAAAATTTTATTTTGGCATAATTTTGGTTTACCGGCTTAGTTTATTGGATTAATTAAGTTGGATGCTGAATTTAGTGGGAGCTTCAAATTTAATTGCGCTAAATTACATAATCGGTTAAACAACTTTTACTAGTTTTAATAAGGCGTGCTAATTGGATTCACGACCTAAATTAGTTACTAGTTTATGCATGTATGTGCATTGTTACTTGTACATCGTTGTAAAATGAATGGGCCATTCACAAATAGTGAATGGATGAATGAAATATATATTCTCCCGCAGGTTTTATAAAAATGGCCACTAGTGGGGCCTGATTAGGATAGAAAATACGGACTGCGTTCCGTGATGTATTTTTGTAAATCTTAATACGGGTTGCGAAGTGTTGAGTATTTATGTACCTTAATAAAGATTAGTCGTAATTGTAGATGCTAGTGTTTGCATAATTTTGGTTATGTCTTGATGACGGAGATTCTTGGAAGACGAAGCCATGAAGTTGCAAAAGCTGACCCTTGAAGACTTGAAGACTCAAGGGGTCATGCTAGTTTCCAAATGCATCATTATTTATGTTTTCTATATATATTTATGATTATATATATGAATTATATGTTAGATGCATGTTTAAGATTTCAAATGTTGCGATAATTAATTAATTTTACTTAAAACCAATATACAAACCCTAGTTCCCTAAAATATTGAGTAAAATTATCATTCCAAAACAACACTTGTCCACCCATTGAGAGTAGTGATGGGCTACGCCAAAGCGAGGCATCACTATTACTCCCTAGGATACGTAAGGCATACCGGGTATGCAAGTTGGTTTTGGTTATGCTCAACTATATGAGTGACGGAGTCCTAACATGTCGTGGCAAAGTGGATAAATTGTTGAGAGAGCATTAGATGCGACGATTTATCCCATCAAGAGTGGCTTGGAGCCATTAGCAAAGAGTTGCTTACCTTAGAAGATTGAGTTTTAAAACAAGCCAAAGCATGCTTAACCACTCATTGTTTCTTTAGATCTTGGAATCGACTTATTCTAACCAAATGGGGACAATTTAATGTGTAAAAAAGACATTTAAATAAGTTATATTAAAATGCATGATTTAAATCTCATTTAAGTATTATGAATGAGTTTTCAATTCAAATTCTTTCAATTGTAGAATCATATCTTCAAATAACACAAACAACTAATTCTCGTTGTGCTCAATTCTCGACAAGGAGAGGTTGAGTGGGCCAAATGTTCTTGATTAGAAAAGGAACTTGCGTATAGTTGTCATGAAAGAGCAAAAGGAATATGTCCTTGATGAGGGAATTACCGAGAATCCCAATGAGGAGGTGACTCAGGCTGCCCTAAACCGATGGCAAATTGCCAATCGGGATGTCAAATGCATCATGTTGGCCACAATTTCCCTCGATATTCAAAAGACTTTCTTTGAGAAGGAGAAAGCTTATGAGATCATTTATGAGCTACAGAACATGTTGCAAGAGCAGGCTCAAACTTAAAGGTTTGAAATCCACAGGCAGATCCTTGACAGCAAGCTCAAGAAAAGAGAGATAGTCAACCCACATGTACTCAAAATGATACGATTATTTGAAAACATGGGAAGGCTTTATGAGGGATATTCAACCAAGAAGGCAATTGACATCATTCTCCACTCGCTGCACAAAGGTTATGAACAGTTAAAGATGAACAATAACACGCACAACATGGAGAAAACCCTCACTGAGCTTCATGGTATGTTGAAGAAGCCGAGAAAACACTCAAGGATGAGGGGAAGCATAATATGCTCATAATAAAAAAAAAGGGCAAGTCGTTTAAATTCTTAGGCAAGAAAAATAAAGGCTTTTAGGGGAAGGGTAAGAAGAAGACCTTTCTGCCTAAGTCTAAAGCTACCGAGGATAACAAGGAGAAGAAGGTAGCATCTTCTAAATCTGAATCTGAATGCTTCTTATAGGGAATATTTCAAGCGTTAATCCCCTAGCTTGAACCCCACTGTGATCATACACTAAAGTACGATGGCGTCTAAAAGGGAAGAAGATAGAGCAAAAGAGTCGCCAACAAGTTTTTTTAGGAACTTGTAAACCGTTCACGAGGCGAAGGTTACACCCCTTAACGATCCAAGAGATCGTCAACTCCATAAGGTCTTGAACTAAATAAGGGTTCGGGGATGAAGGTACAAATCCAACCTAAAAGAGATTAAACCTACCCTAATAATAGGCCTCTACTTTATTCTGATCGTATTCATGTGCGCTTTCTAACTAACATGCAAGCAATAAGTTTAACCCTAAACTTGTTTAATCTATGTTGGTTGAATTTAATGCACAAATAAATCTATTATTGGCGATCACTTGAATTATAGTCATAATAACCCTAACAAGATTATTAATTATCTTATTAAGCGTGATTACAAGTATAAATTTCCTTTAAACATGCATAAAAGGTGTGATCAAGCAATAACAATGAATATCAAGCAACTTAATAAATCATAATAATAATTAATATAATCATGATCATAAATTATAACAATTATAATCATAATTAACATAATCATGTTAAAGCATTATAATAATAGCAAGATCCTAGGCATGATACTAACAAGATTAATAACAAACCCTAGCATGTCACTAAGCAATAAAAATCAAATATTTAGCCCTAACATGATACTAACATGAATATTAGGAAGAGAATAGGAAGCATCGTAGCGATCATATTTAGTATTAAATTTACCCTAGACATGATACTAGGAATATCATAATAACGACCTAAGCATAAACTCTATATCATAACATCAATGAAAACAATTAAAGTACTTACTTTGATGCCTCGTACCTCTTTCTAATAACAAAATACACACGTTTGTAACTTCAAGGAAAATAATTAACAAAACAATTACATTAAATAATTGAAAGAGAGATTTGGGACCAAACCCTCAGAATTTAAAACCTTTCACGTCTAGGGCAAAGGCAACTTCGAATATGGCTAGGTGTATCTAGATCTAATGAATGTGGAATTTTTATAATTGAGAGAAGCTATTTTAGAAAAGAGAGAGAGAGAGAATAAGTAATCAAGAGAATCTTGATGAGAGTTGGTGAATTATAGATAGAATAAGAGAGAATTGATTAAAACTGGTTATCGAAAACGGAGTTTTTAGCACGTTATTTATAGAGAAAATCGGCCAAAATGATAAAATATCAAAACAGAGTCTGGCGCACATAAAACGAGGTTGGCGCCAAACGCCAACATTAGCGCCAGGCGCCAAGCGTAGCGCCAGGCGCTACAGCTGGCGTTTGGCGCTGATCTGGAAATTCACGCGTTTTCTTAAAAGTAGATAAAAATTGCCGTATAAGAAGATAAAATCGTATTTTTCCTCAAAAATGCTCTTTGATTCTAATTAAAACTCTGAAAAGTCAACAAAAGTCAATTTATCAATGCCAATTGAATTAGGAATGAAAAGAACCTTCTAGAAGAATCTAGAAGACTAAAACCATTCCTTATTGCATTAGGAATGATAAATCTATACTAGGCCCTCCTCTAGATCATTGGGCCGCTGACTTGTGTTGAGATTTTATAAATTAATGACTTAAAGAACTTTGCCTAATTAATTAATTGATTAATTAATTTGTGTAAATAAAGTCTAATATTTTAATTAGAATTGACCTAGTACGACTTTAGGCATACCCCTGTTGATTAATAACACCGAAAACATTCTCAGATTGAAGTTCCAGCATTGGCACCAAAATATGAGCTGTAGCGCCATTTTGTGGAGTGTGGCACCTGGCGACAGCTCTGTCGTCTGGCGCTACACTACACAGTGCGACGCCAGTCCTGTCGTTTTGACAACAGTTCGGATTATTGATTGAGTCATCACCTAGTGTCTAATTAACCAGTTTGCTAAATAATTCGGTTAAATTTTGCTTCAATAATACCTTGTCAAGTCATTAATTGAGTCTAGTCACATAGTCTAACCACATGGCCATGACACGAGTCTTAACATGTCACCTAAACTCACTAGTCTTAGCACACACTTTGAGTATATGTCACCATGACCATGTATTAGGTTCATGCATGAGTCCGTTTTTTCCGTCGTTCGAGTTGGGGGTACATTCTATTCCTAATTTTCCACATCACTCCATCTACATCATTTTTCTTCTTATTCTACTCCAATCTTTCTTCACTTCCTCCATTCATTGCATGTTGAATAAAGTTTGAGTCAAATAATTAATAATGAAAATATCCCCAAATTCCTTTTCCACAGTACTTGGTCGAGGAGAGAAGGGCGATTAATCAAGGATAACCTCTTTATTCAAGTCTTACTTTTTGATAAACCAATTTGTCAAAGGAGGAAGGCTAAAAAGATAATGGTAAGTCAAGAGGAAGTCAATGAACTTAGGAATCAATTGAATGACGTGACTGAGGTGTTAAAGGCTTTAACCCACAAAATTGACGACCCTGTGAAGCAACAACAAATGAACCTTCTGCAAGAAAGCTTGAGCAAGCTGTCTAGTGACTATAAATTTCAGGGCATTAGTTCACAAGGGGCCTCACTGCACAAGGAACTTCTTCCGCATAAGTTCAATGCCACTGAAATCCCTAAATTCAAGGCAACAGATAACCCTTACTTTCATCTAAGAGCTTTTGAAACGGTAATGAGTATTAAGGGTATTGAAAAGAAAGTGTTCTCCTCTATATTTTCTCTATCTCTTGAGACTGTTTGTCAACAATGGCTCTTTTCCCTCGACAAAGAGAAAACCTCCACCTGGGAGTCCATAGCAACCGCTTTCATAGATAGATATAAGTGCAACATCCAAGACGAAGCATACCATAGACAAATCGAGATGTTAAAACAAAAAGAAAATGAAGGGTTCACTTCTTTCTTCAACAAATGGAGGGAAACTTCTGCTAATATGGTCAAGGTTCCTACCAAAAAAGAATCTGTGAGGATGTTTATCAAGAACCTCCAAGGGAAGTATTCAAGGCACTTAAAGTACCAACACAACTTGAATACTTTCAAGGCTGTCTATAATATAGGCATTAACATTGAAGATGATCTTCTGAAAGATAATAGTGCGAGAGGAAAGAAGAACGACCATCCTTCTTCTTTCTCTCCCATTAATGAGGTACATGCCACGAACGCCTCTAAATCGCGAATCCAAAGGTCAAAAAGAGTGTCCACCCCACTTGGCATGAGTTATGAAACAGCTTCCGAGAAGCTATACCACAAAGGACTAGTCATGCCCATAGGGCCCATCAAAGATCCAGTTCCAGAAGCCAGGCCACCCAAGTGGGACCCTAATAAGCACTGAAAATATCACCAAGGAAAGGGCCATGACACTGAGGAGTGTTGGAAACCCAAAGAAGCTATTCAAGATCTGATCGATAACAATGAAACTTCCGAAATTCTAACCATTGAAGAAGATCAAGCATCCTTCGATCCATCACTTCTTATCACACCTGTAGGAGAGCCCATGATCGAGACAGCTTATATAACCTCTCTCGATGAAGTGGCCATGATTGGGGAGGATAAAAGTCTTTTCTTAGATAATACCAAGGAAGACTCGTTAAGCCTAAAAGAGGACGTCCGAAAACTGCAAGATGTCGTTGCCATGCTCTTGAACGTGGTAGAAGGATTAGCAAATCGGGTGATGGTCATCGAACAAAATCCTCGCCAAGGGTTTAATGAAGAACTCCATGCTCCTAAGCCACGGGCAAAACAGACCATTGAAGAATACACACCAATAGGAGTGACTTACAATGAAGCTTTTGACTGTCTTCATGATCAAGGTCATATTCACTCCATTGGTCCCAGTCAAGACCCTCTATTTGAAAAACGTTTTCCCAATTGGGATCCAAATTCCTATTGTCGATACCATAGAGGTCGTGGTCACACCACCAAAGTATGTCCCGCCCTCAAGGATCTTGTTCAAGACTTCATTGATTTAAATCTCCTTCATGTTTCTCCGCGTGACAAGAAGGCCAAGATCAGTAACAATAACAACAGTGGATGTAAAGGAAAGAAGAACGACTATCCTTCTTCTTCCAAAAACACCTACTCTAGCAACAGTGTTGGTACTTTCGACCTTAATGAGATCTTAGGATTTAGAAAGCACCATAAATGGGATTTTACCCCTATTGGAATTAGCTACGATGATGCTTTCGATCGACTCCATGCCAAGGGACTCATCACTTCTATTGGACCTCTTCAAGATCCCCCGCTTGAGAGGAGATTGCCTAGTTGGAATCCAAATGTGCGCTGCAAGTACCATCAAGGTAGGGGTCATGCTATAGAGGGCTATTGGAAGCTAAAGGAGGCTATCCAACATTTGATTGATAATAACAAGCTTCCCATACCTCCAGTTAACAAGAAGAGCGAGTGATGATAAAGAAAACAACACAAGACAAGAGGCGAGCTTCAACGACGAGATTTCATGACATCTTTTTTTTCTTTTTCTTTATTTACCCTTTCCCCAATAAGTCTAGCGTAGGCACCTTTCTTTTCCCTTAGATTAATTTTGTAGATTCTTTATTTTCCCCTTTTTAATAAAATGAGCATTTATTCTCTTACATATGATCATTTCATTATATTGCATTAAAAAAAAATCCATGTCGAATTAAGCACAAGGTATACCAATGATTTGAGGCACCTCTTGTAGCCACATCATATTACCTTTCACCCTTCAAATATGCAATATTGTTTTGATAAACCACTTTGAGCCTTGTCTAATGACAAACCTTTCATGTTTCAACCCATATCTACCTAATCTTGGGATGGGATGGTGTGCAACTTATGCGATTTTCAATATCATAAAAAGCTTGAGTAATTTCAGAATATTAAAATAGAAAAAAATAAGCAAAATAATAATAATAATAATAATAATAATAATAATAAAAGTGTACAAAAGCGCAAGTGTTCCAATGTCTTTGACATAAACATGTCTTTGATATGAACACGTCTCAAATTGCGTCTCTTATCGAGTGCTCGGTACCGTGCCTGAGAAACATGAATACCAAGTGAGTGATAGACAACATGATCGGGATTTCCCACACTTATAAAAATAAAAAATGCTAAAACAAAATAAAAAAGAAAAGCTAAAAAAGAGTAGAAAGCCTCAAGCATAAAAACATAAAGATTCAAAAGAAAGGTTGCACACCTTGGGGGCTTATCTAGGGTCTTGAGCTTTTTATCCCCTTCTTCTTCAACCTTTAGCCTAACCACGTTACAACCCTTAAAAAGACCTTTTTGAGGTATACACACACTTGTGCAAGGTTCGGCTAGAGCTACGTCCGGCCTGATAACTAACGGATATGTAGGCAACCTCACATTGAGGTGCGGCCGTAATAAAAATGCATTCATACTCAAATTCACACTCACACCATGATCATATCAAGGGATCTCCTATGCTCATCCCTATTCACTTAGAGCTAGACTTGGGGGCTTGATCCCTACATCATTAGCTTACCTAGCCTAAGAGTCACCATTTGACTCTTTAAAAAAAAAAACAATATCTTTCCACACACTTAGCCCTTGCGCCTAACGTTAGTGTCACTTTCACACACCGCACATATACATGACCAAATATACTTCCCTTAGGAACCCTTTGTCATGAAATCTTAACATAACACTGAAGCATGCCTTGTCATGTCAAAATGCCAAACATCACTCATAATCATCATTGCATATCGAAGTATGAAGTGCTTAGCCTCCGTGCCTAAGTTACCTAAATACTTTCATTATCAAGTCAACAAGGATAGTCTAAGATATTACAATCCTTGTACTGTGAGAAACAACATTTGACTAAGCTCATTCAACATGCACCTTCAAAACTTCGATTATTTTTCGCGTCTTTCTTTTTCCGGAGAAAGTCGGTACACTCCACAAAAATGACGGAAATTTTTTGCTTTTTTGCATTTTTGAGTCACATTGAATCAACACTATGCACACACGGGTCATGAGTCACACGTGTCATTTCACTTCGAGTCGAGTCAACCTCGAGTCAATCACAGCGAGTCAAGTTTATGCCTTGAGTCGTGTCAAGTCAATGAGTCAAGCGACACTAAACCTTAGGTCAACCCTAAGATAATTAAAAAGATTAGCAAAGTTCTATAGTAAAAAATAATACAGGTGCAGCAGAATAGGGAAGACCCTAATCTAGCGCCAGACGACAACATTTAGCGTATGGAAATAGATTTCAGCGCTTGGCGCTAGATCCCAGCGTCTGGCGACAGAGCCAATTCTTGGCGCCAGAGATATTTCAGCAGCGACAGAGCTCAAAGCCTCTCAGAAAGGTGATTTCGACTTCCTACAACAATTTAGGGTTCCTTGGTACGCAAGTTAGCCCCTATGAGCAATTTGACATGATTAAGTAGTCGGTTTGATTACAATCGCAATAAGTGATCAACCTGACGAAAGATCGTCTCACTTAGCTTAAAGCGCCAAGTGTTAGCTTATCACAGACATAATGGTTCACAAGCAGCAAACCGCCGACGTACTGGCATAACGGAAGCAAAGTTCAAGCAAGCTTCAGAGATCGGCAAGTGTTGGTCTTCGGAAATTTTTCTTTGGAATATTATCGCCACAAACATTCAAGCATCGAAGCTCTTTTGTTCAAAGACGCGTGGACATATCATTCAAAAGCTCTATTGTTCAGAGACGCGTGGACATTTCTTTCAAGCTCTTTTTCTCAGAGACGCGTGGGCATCCTATTATCAAGCTCTTTTTTCAGAGACGCGTGGACATATCCAAAAAAGAAGAAGCTCTATTGTTCAAAGACGCGTGGACATATCCAAAAAATAAAGAAGCTCTTTGTTCAGAGGCGCATGGACATATCCAAAAAAAAAAGAAGCTCTTTGTTCAGAGACGAGTGAACATCGAAATAGCAATATGGCGTTCCCTAGATTGTGGAGAGTTGTCACAAACAACAAAAGGTGGTTTCAAGAAAAATTGTCTTCAATCGTGTTCCCTTAGACGTGGAAGATGGTCACAAAGCGGAAGAGGATTGTTTCAAGCGAAGTAATCTTCGATAGTATTCCCTTAGACGTGGAATATTATCAAAGCAAAAGAGGATCGTTTCAAGCAAAGCAATCTTCTACATTGGAACCAGTTACAAGCGTAGCGGTTTTCAAGCGGGATGGCATTCTCTTGGCATGAGGTCATCAAAACAGTAAAGCGGCAGCAAATCGGTTACTTTCAGAGACGTGTGCTCGACGGTGCAAGATATGCATTTCTTAACTCTTTTATCTGTTTAACTAATGCTAGTTTGCAGGTATCAGTGTTAAAAGATTGATTTAGGATCGCAGAACGTTCTGAATCATTCTTCGTCCCTATCGATACTTTGACTTTTGTTTTTGAAACTTGCGTTTCTCCAAACTCAGTCAAAATAGGGGCTTCTGTAGACACCCATTTGTGTCTCCCCAAAACCAAACCCAGTGATGAGTACTTTTTGCGTCGAATCATAATCGAATGAAGTGAAAGTGTGGAAAGTTTAGTGTTGCAGATAGTTTTAATTTCTTTTCTCTTCTCTCTGTTTTGGAAAACTTATTTTAAGAAAACAGCCAATCTAGTTTGGTTGGTTCATAATATGGGTCCAATAGTAGTGTAGTTGGATGGGGCTTGACAAGACCTTTCCAACGATATATTATAAGCCCAATTCTGATGAATATTGAGGAAGTTATGGCCAATTTACTGAACTAGGCCTAGTTTGAGCCTTATATGCGGCCCAATGATATAGGGGAGGGCCTAATATAGATTTATCATTTCTAATGCAATTAGGAATGGTTTTAGTCTTCTAGATTCTTCTAGAAGGTTCTTTTCATTCCTAATTCAATTAGCATTGATAAATTGACTTTTGTTGATTTTTTAGAGTTTTAATTAGAATCAAAGAACGTTTTTTGAGAAAAATACGATTTTATCCTCCTGTACGGCAATTTCTATCTGATTTTAAGAAAACGCGTGAATTTTTGAATCAGCGCCTAGCGCTACGCTTGGCGCCTAGCGCTACGCTTGGCGCCTGACGCTAATGTTGGCGTCTGGTGCCAATAGCCAGCGTTGGCGATAATCCAATTTTATTTGCGTCAGAACTCTGTTTTGTTATTTTATCTTTTTGGCTGATTTTCTTTATAAATAATCTCGTAAAAACTCTGTTTTGATTCATCAATTCTCATCAATTCTTATTCTAACCAATTCTCACCAACTCTCATCAAGATTATCTTGATTACTCTCTCTCTCTCTCTCTTTTCTAAACTAGACTTTTATCAAACATAAAAATTCCGCATTCATTAGATTTAGAAACACCTAGCCATATTCGAAGTTGTCTTTGCCCTAGACGTGAAAGGTTTAATTTATGAGGGTTTGGTCCTAAATCTCTATTTTAATTATTTTATTTAATTGTTTGTTTATTATTTTCCTTAAAGTTACTAACGCGTGTATTTTGTTATTAGAAAGAGGTACGAGGCATCAAAGTTAGTACTTTAATGGTTTTTATTGATGTTATTATATAGAAATCATGCTTAGATTGTTATTTTAATTCCTAGTATCATGTCTAGGGTAACTTTAATATCAAGTATGATTAAAAGTATGATGCCTTTTATGTTCTTCCTAATATTTATGATTGTTAGTATCATGTTAGGGCTAAAGCTTTGATTTTTATTGTTTAGTGACATGCTAGGGTTTGTTATTAATCTTGTTAGTATCATACCTAGGATCTTGCTATTATTATTATGCTTTATTTTTAACATGAACATGTTTATTTCTATGATTATAATTATTATTCTTATAATAGTTGTAATTATTATTTTGATGATTATTATCATGTTGCTTGATTTATTGTTATTGCTTGATCACATCTTTTAGGCAACTTTAAAGGGAATTTGTATTTGTAATCACGCTTAATAAGATAATTAATAATCTTTTTTAGGGTTAATATGATTACAATTCAAGTGATCGCCAATAATAGATTTATTTGTGCATTAATATTCAACCAACATAGATAAACAAGTTTAGGGTAAACCTATTGATTCCATGTTAGTCAAAAAGCGCACATGAATACGATCAAAATAAAGTAGAGGTCTATTATTAGGGCAGGTTCAATCTCTTTTACGTTGGATTTGTACCTTCATCCCCGAACCCTATTTGGTTCAAGACCTTATGGAGTTGACGATCTCTTGGATCGTTAAGGGGTGTAACCTTCACCTCGTGAACGGTTTACGAGTTCCTAAAAAACTTGTTGGCGACTCTTTTGCTCTATCTTCTTTCCCTTTGGGCGCCACCGTACTTTAGTGTATGATCACAGTGGGGTTCAAGCTAGGGGATTAACGCTTGAAATATTCCCTAGAGATACTAACATGATTAATAACAAATCATATCATGTCACTAAACAATAAAGATCGAAGCTGAACCTTTATCCCTAACATGATACTAACATGATATAAGAAATAGGAAGCAACCTAATCATGATACTAGAAAGCAATAAAAAACATCCTACCATGTTACTAGGAATTAAAATAATCTAAGCATACTTTCTAAAGAAAATAAAGCAATCAAACTACTTAATTTTTTGCCTCGTAACTCTTTCTATCAAAACAATACACACGTTATTAACTTCAATAAATATATCAAATCAAACAATTAATTTAAATAGGGATTTGGGACCAACCCTCATAAATTATCAACCTTTCACGTCTAGGGCAAAGTCAACTTTGAGCTTTGCTAAGTGTGCCTAAATCTCGTGATGGACGAATAATGTTTGAAAAGGGAAGGCTTAGAAAGGGAAAGAAAGAATAAGCTTCTAGCTTTCAGAGAGAGAGAATAGAATAGAAAGATGATTGCTGATGATTGAAAACGGGGAAATACAACTCTATTTATAGAGAAAAAACGAACGAAAACCATTAGAAAAGAGTTAGAATTTGAATAGGAATAAAATTCTTTCGACGCGGCAAGATAAAAAGCGTCGCGACGCGATAAAAATAGTTTTTTACGGATTTTGTTTTTATCATATCTTTTGATCTGAAAGTCTAAATAAAGCATATAATATGTCGTTGGAAAGCTCTTAATTTGTAATTTCCAAAAAAATTAGAACCAGATTAAAACATTTTGTATAATAAAAGATATGTCCAAAATAGTTGAAGGGTGTTAGTTTTGGATAAAGTTTCGTATTTCTTTCATATCTTTTTCATTATACCTCGAAATTAATATTATAATATATCATTGAAAAGATAATTTCAAGATATATGCAACCATAAAAATTTTGGATAAAAATTATGAGGCACAAAAATGATATATGATCATCTTTGAACGTCTTTTGATTCGAATAGCATTAGGACTTTCAATAAGAGGAGCTTTACTAAATTTCAAATTCTTTAATCTTATCTTTTCAAAAAGGATAATTAAGATCTTATAGAAAATTATAGAAGCTTCTAATTAATCCTAATTGGTTTAGGAATATAATTAAGATTAATGCACCATCCACATAATCATTGGGTCACACATCAAACTCGTTTACACCTAGTTTAGCATTTTGACCATAACTTCCTCGTTATAACTCGAAATTGGGATTATAATATATCTTTGGAAAGGTCTTTTCAAGCCCCATTAAAATACACAATTATTGGACCCATATTATGGACCATACTAAACTGGATTTGACCTTTTTCATAAATAGGATATGAAATGAATGATTTTCAAAAACAGAAATGAATTATTTTTAATGAAACATTTTAGAAGACAGGAGAATTCACGTGACTCTTCAACATTTCACCTTACTCAATATCAATGACATGAAAGGTACTCATCACTGGGTTTAGTTTTTGGGGAGATACAATTAGGTGTCTACAGTGCTCAGTCGTCACAGTCGAAGAAGGATAAGTTTACATCGAAGTGTTTTCGGCAACCTTAGAGCTTTCTCCTTCCACCTCTTTTTGACCCATAAATTGTTCTTCAATTTAGGAATAGGAGCCCTTGAAACCCTTTTTCCCTTATCTTTAAAGTTCAAAGGAGCCTTCTTGTGGGGATTTGATGAAGGTTCCTTGATCTTTTTGCCTTGTTGCGTAGGTTTATGAGCAACCTTTCTTTTGGGTTCTCTTGGATGAGCCTTAGGTGATGTGGAGAAGTCCAATTTTCTTCTCACTCCTTTTTTTGGCCATTACGAAGAGTAGTGGTGGCCGATTGCATCAAAGGCTTAGGTGGATTGCGAGCTGGTGACTTGGGTGGAAGAGTAGTGGTGGCCGATTGCATCAAAAGCTTTGGTGGATTGCGAGCAAAGCACCACTACAAAAAAGGAAATAGAGAACGGTCGAAATAGACCTTATAGAACGCCTCAAGACATTTCTTCTACTAAGCAATGTGTAAAGTTTAGAGAACGGTTGAAAGAGGTGATTTATATGCAAAAAAAAAAAAATTATACTACACAAGCATAAATCGGCGAAATAATACTCACATTGATTGTGACGATTGAGCAAAAATATGAAATAATACAAGAGAATTGAGTAATATCCATAAAAAGTTGATATGAGCAAACTTTGAGAGAAGCAGCAAAAATGGCGAAAAAAATAGTGAAATGAAAATGATGAACAACAATTTCCTGGGTTTAAAAATCCGGAAACGCGATTAGCAACCTATATCTTCACCTCAAAGATATTGATTAGAGGTGATGGAGAGGAGATAGTGTTGATTGGAGTTAGGGTTAGAAGCTTAGAACCAGGGATGAGCTTTCTAAGTCGAATCTGAGAAAGAGAGAGAAAGAGGACAATTTTGTATATAGAGTACATGACTTTCCAGGTTGTAGAACATCAAACGGGTGGTTGACTGGTTGAGAATGAACATAGATATATAAAAAGAAAAAGAGTTAAATCCTTGGGTAAAAAGGGTTTTGCCAATGTTTTTTATAAAATATCTTAAAATCAAGGAAATTTGTAAGATAACACCTTTTAAGAGTGATTTGTTGTGAGAAAACACCTTATAATTTTTTTTTTGTGAAAACACACCTAATACTTGAAATTATTTGTCAAATACCACCTTATGGCGGTTTCGATCTGTTGACCTGGTTTAACGGCATTGACTACCACGTGGGAGTCACATGCGCCGATTTTACCCCCCCTCCCTTCTAATTTTTTTACCCTTTCATTCCCTCTGACTTTATTTTTCTCTCCTCTCAATTTCATCCCCAATTAAAACCTTTTATATCCCCTGTTCTTCCACCCAAACTCCATTGCTCCCCTTTGAAGAAGGTGAACTACAATAATGAGCTCCAATTTCTGCAAATTTACTTAATTGGCATAATTACGAGGCATGTAAGTAGCTTTAATTAAAAACTTATAACATTAATTTTGTTGATTTTACAAATTATCGTTAATAAGGGTTTTTAATTTGAATTAGGATTTTTGATTTGGGGGTTAATTAATCCCAGCAATGTTTAATAGGATGGAGGTAGCAGTAAAGTCGAGGTGGTTGCGGCAATTAGCTGCTGACCGTGGTAGGAGCATTGCAGGTGGGGCAACTGATTGCGATTGATGCAAATAGTGCATTAGCTACGGTGGTTCAACGGTAGTGACGAGTTGCAAGTAGGTGAGTTGATGCTATGAATGGGTGGAAAATAGGAGGTGATGAGGGTATGATTGGTGGTTGATGGCTATGTGTTCATTTGTTGATAGATGGAGTTGGTGGCTAGTTTGAACAGTAGCAAGGGGGAGCAGAGGATGGTGTGTGTGAGTGGTACAGGTTAAGAAAATGGTGGGGTATATGATAATGAGTAGCATCAGGGGACGGAGTAATTGAGAGGAGAGAGAAAATACAATTAGAGGGAAAGAAAGGGTAAAAAATTAAAAGGGAGGGGGTAAATAGGCGCACGTGACTTCGACGTGGTGGTCAACTCCGTTAATCCAAGTCAACATGCCTAAAACCACCCTTAGGTGTTATCATACAAAAAATAAGTGGTATTAGTTGTGTTTTCACAAAAAAAAAGTTATAAGGTGTTTTCTCACAACAAATCACTCTTAAAAGGTGTTATCTGACAAAATTTCCTAAAATCAAATAGAATGATTAACTAAATAATTCGTTCTATATTGTGAAGTCACAATTTAATAAAAATAATAAAGAAATCAAAAAGAGAGGTTAACTAAAGAAGCATCCTATATGATTCAACATACACAACGTCCCTCTAACATAGGCATTCTATATAATGCTAGAGATCGCGTAAGATAGTCGTTTTGTATCATGTGTTTCGTATTCTAGTTTTTGTAGTAGTGAAGGTGGCTTGATTTTGTTGACGAGCCTTGTTTAAATCACCCTTGTCGACCGTATTCATCCAAGCTTTGTAAAAGGAAGATAACACTATGCTCGTTGTGGGATTTAAAACCACCCACTTGGGAAAACTAGACCAATACTCCATCCAACGTGGAACTCTTTTGGCTCTAATACTCACATCCTTGGGAGCATCACAATCCCGTGGAGGAATGATTTGCTTCATCTCGTATTGTCTCATAACCATGCAAGGAAAAATATAAGTAGTACTAGAAAGGCCTAACAGCCGGATATAGGTACAATTAAAACTATTCTCAATCATACTACAATTCCCAATAATACTACTTATTATCTCATAGCCAAATCTAAAAAAAAGAGAAAAAAAATTACCTTGCGGCGTTATAACAGTAGGTGGTGCGCGCAAGCCAAACTATTGCGCGTGCCACCTGCGCGCATCCTGGTGTAGACACCTACTTTTGGCATCATGTCCCGACAGGAAGTGCAATGACGATAAATAAAACCATCTTCGTGTTGGATTGAAGTGAAGAATGCTTATGGATAACTAGTTAAACCGCAAAACACAAAAGACTAGCCTAAACCAAGAAACAAAGCCAAATAAAGTACAATTTATTAATTCCGATCATAATTAGGCTTAATCCCGTACTTAAAACCCAATAATGACGGATTTAGAAGCGCCTAGGTTAAAATAAGCGCTGCCACAGAAAATAACGCGCGCATCTCAAGGAGTCGCACTGTGCTGGCACGCACAACTAATTCAGTTGCACGTGACACTCAGCGCAACTGCCAGAGTTGCGCTCGTGAAAGATTCAGAATTTAAGAAAATTGGAAAATCGAATCTTGCCATAAAGTCTCGCGTAAGACAATTAGTTGTGCTGCCTACTTGCATTGGGTGGCCGCGCGCAAATCATCCTGTTGCGCGTAACACCTGCTGTGGCCAAATGTTCAAAACCCTAAACCTACTCATTCCCTATATAGAGGCTTAATTCGAGGCTTAAACAGACAGAAATTAACCCTAAACTCTGGCGAAAAACTTGTGAACTTGTGCTACCTAACCCCTATTGTCCTAAACACTCACCCCTTTTGATATTTTGTTACTATGGTGGAGTTTCCCCAACAAGAAGGAGTCCATAAGTGTTCTAAACAGAGATTTAGCAAAGAGAAGTGGTAAATTCCCGAGCACTTAGATAAATCATTTTTATTTTCTTGTTTAAAAGAACTTTAATTTAATTAATTAATTAGTGTTGCTTGATCACTTTAAAAGTTTGAATTAATCAATTCCACATAGTATCTTGTGTTAAATAAGATTAGAATTGAATAATTAATTGTTGGTTGATCACCTAAGCCAAGGCGAATATTGTTTATTTCTTGCTTATTCACGAATTTGATTAAATAAAGAATAACGACTTTGCAATGTAATTCCTACGTGAATTAATATGTGTAAATAAAATCAAATAACTTAGCTTTAGGCATCGCGTTGCATATATTGTTTGGTGATGAAATTGTAAAAAAGGAAGAGCTAGTAGAGGCCGTACTAGGGCTAGAATAGAGATTCCCCCCTAAAGGTAACGTTATTTTAGTACCTTCGCTCCCGAACTCATTTCTGGTTTATGTGGAAAGATTTGGGCATGGGTAAACGTACGATTCGTGCTAATTATTCCATGAACTCCACATCGAAGAAAGACATGAACAAGGTTTATGAGTTTCCTAAAACTCATTAGCGACTCCTACTTGTTTCTTATAAAAAAGCGTGATGATAGAGTCAATTCTAATTCAAGGTCCCCCAAATAGCCAGGCATTCTAATCCTACTAAACCCTAACAAGTGTAAAGTCCTAGGCTTTTAAATGGCCATGGGCATCTAAGGAAGGGCCCCCTTACGATGGGATCACCCTTCTTACAGTGGCGACTCCACAGGGGACTTAGAGGTTACATGATTAGTTCTTAGTTATGGTCCAAGGTTTCCAACACTAGGTTGCCTATGGGTTGTAACAGGAATTAACTTGGATAATCTCTAGTTAGAGAGCAAGACTTGAACGCATAATATCTTCCTTTGGAACAAAAGTAAAAACCAAACAAGCAACATTACATCATGCATAATCATAGCACACTTCAACCTTTGGGGATTAGCTCATTGATTAGGGGTCGCCAACACTAGGCTTCTATCCCAAAATCAATAACAATCATCCCACCTATATCGCCAACAAAATGTTGGGAGAGCGATGTCATGGGTCAACACGTTGAGTGATTGATTAGTGCGTCGTTTCTTACGATATGGTACATTTGGACACCCAAGCCTTTTGACCTTAGAATGGCATTGTGTGAATCTTGGCTTATGACATGCATTATGTGATTATGTGACTATGTGCAACGTGTTAGGATAGTCTTCTTTTTTATCTTTTTTAGTTTGGTCTAGGTTCCAAATTACAAAGTTATCCCTTCGTAATTTTGAGTCGTATTCGAAGGGTTACATAAAATTTAAAAAAAAACGATGACAAAAAAAAGCGCTCGAATTAAAAAAAAAAATCTTACGAGCAGGTGGCACTCAACCCAATGTGTTGCGCGACCCCTACCAACGCAACTGATTCTGATGCGTGCGCCAGCTGCGTGCAGCTTAATCACTTGTGCGCGCCCACTGTTACGAGCCGATTTGATTTCTCAAAAAAAAACAAATTAACTCATTCAAACAATATCTTCATTGAAGAATTGTTTAAGGGTGATGTTATCCGTTCGAATATATCTTGCGTCATTTCTTTTTTTCTTTCCTCTAAACAAGCATATCGATTTACTTATCCTTTCGTCCTTCATTTAGGGCCGGTTTTCAAGCTTGGGAATGAAGACTCTCGGATGCTCGTATTCTATGTTTACCATAAAAAAAAATCCACCCCTTTCAAACCATCTTCCCTCGACAACTAGTCCTAGACCAACAATAATGTCAACCATCGAACAACTCCAAGAAGAGATTTCTTGCTTGAGAGAAGAAAAGGCTCAAGAGGCCGAGGAAAGAAGAATTAAGAAAATTGAAAAGGATGAAAAGAAAAATGCTGAGACTCTAGCCTTAAAACAAAAGATGGAACAATTATCCATCGGAGAAATGTTTTTGGAGAAGCTTGTTCTTTGTTCCACCATGGGAAAAAAGTACTTCAATGTAGAAAAGTTTGCTCCTCCCTTAGGACTTGCTTTACCAGAAAAGTTCGTAGCTACGGACTTGCAAATTTTTAAGGTGGCCATCCACAAAACCACTTAATGTGTTTTACTGGCACCATGGCATTAATAGGAGTTGATCCTAAGCTTTATGCTTTGACTTTCCCTTTATCTCTAGACCTAACCGCGAGAGAGTGGTACTATGGGTTTGATCCAAAATTCAAAACAACATGAGAAGATGTAGTTTCGGCTTTCAGTACCTAATATGAGAGTAACGTAGAGTTCAAAAAAACTCTACGTGAACTTGAAATGCTTAAGCAAGGTGACGATGAAGGTTTCCTTGCTTTCTATGGTAGATGGCGAGAAAAGGCGGCTCACCTTGCCCAAAGTCCACCTCGAGTTAGTACAAAAGTTCATTGACAATTTTCATAAAAAGTACAACAAGCATCTACGTGACCTTGGTTTAGACACTTTTCAAAAGGTCTATTCTGTGTTTACTAGGATTGAAGATGATCTTGCTAAAGAAAAAGCAAACAAACCTTATCATCATCAACCTAGGAATAATTACAAAAAGGGGAATGATAATAATTCATCCTCTATTGATGTATTTGCGACTTCCACGCAATATAATAACAGTAATGATCCACGGAAAAGATAGACTAAGGAAATAAAATTTACACCATTTCTTGTAAGCTGTAAAGAATTATTAGAAAAATTGAGCAAAAAAGGCTTACTTGCACCAACAGGGCCAACAACACCCACTCCACTAGAAAAAAGATTTGCTAATTGGGATAATAATGCTTATTGTGCTTATCATAGAGGCGTTGGGCACGATACTGAACGTTGCTACGTCTTAAAACAAAAAATACAAGATTTAGTAGACGATGGGAGAATTCCCATGCCTGAACCTAACAATAATGCATCCCCATTAGGGGTGTTTTATATTGATGAGGACCATATGGGAAGTGATACGTTCAATCCTTTGGACTGCATCACACCTATAGGAGAACCTCTAGCCACAATACTCATACGGGCAACTAATGAAGTATGTGGACTATGGGGCGACGACTTTCAAGACTTATATGTCTCTAAGTATGCCGCCGTCCCACCTCTATCTTGTTTACAAAATGAGACAAATGGAGCGCTTGATTGGGATCATTTTTTGGGGAAGTCACAAGACTTATCAAATCTCTCCTTGGATGAACAATGGCATCAAGCACAACTCATCAAACATCTTGAAATGGAGGCACCTTCAAAGCCTCTAGAAGAAAGTTGGTTCATAAATACTACAACTAACACAAATGAGATAGATCATCTAAATTATTCTGGGCGAGTTTACCAAGCACCGCCAAATGGATCTTCGACCACACAAAATCAAACTCAAGGTCAAGTACAAAATTCAGTACCACCTCCACTTGAGGTGGAAGATCCATTGGTTAAACAACTTCGCTAATCCAAGGCAAATGTTAGCATTTAGGAGCTCCTAAGTACTTCTAAAGAACATAGGAATTCTCTTATGAACACTCTAACGACTTTGTCTGTAAGCATTGACACAACCCCTCAAGATCTTGTTAGCTTGCTTACTAGCGAGAAATTCGACAAATCAGTCATTTTCACTAATGATGATTTGCCTTCAAAAGGCACTACCACAATAATGCATTATACCTAACTGTGGGGTGCAAGGGATACAATATCCCACTTACTTTGGTAGACAATGGGTCGGCTGTAAACATGTGCCCATTACGAACAGCAAAATATCTAGGCCTTAATACAGAAAAAGATTTTCATTCAACAACACAAAGTATTAGGGCCTACGAAAACTCGAGAAGATTAGTGTGTGGAACTGTTAAGCTACCAGTCACCACAGGCCCAATTCAAAAGACGGTTGAATTCCACGTTATGGACATTAAACCTACATTCATCCTTCTACTTGGAAGTTCTTGGATATATGATCTTGGTGCAATACCATCCTCACTTCATCAAAAGATTAGGTTGAACTATCAAGGGCTTCCTATGACTATACATGTTTCTCCACTCAAAATAGCTATAAATGACCAATTACTTTTGGAAATAAACCATGATAATGATAAAGAGGACATGTGGGGATTTTCCGTTGAGCCAATCTACACAATCAAAATGGAAGAGAGCCTTGAAGAATCATTAAAGTTTGATCCATACTCCACTCGGATAGTAAACAACATCTTGTTTAAGAGTAGTTACTTTCCTTGGATGCCTTTGGGAATAGGAATGAAGAAATCTCTTTTACTCCCTATCCCAAAGAAAATTCTCTCCTTTGGATTGGGATACAAACCAACCAAGGAAGAACTAGAGTCTCACGATGCTAAAAACAAAGCACGTAGAGACAACAATAAAAAGGGCATAATCACTTTGTTCCAATCTTACCAACAAACCCTTAATGGACAATTCATTAGGGAGGGAGAAGATTACCCTTGCTATGACTTTCAAGAACCACTAGTTCTGGAAGGAATCAAGAATCCTGGATTCGAGATATTTCACGATTTCTACTTCTTGAATAACGATCTTAACACCCAACTCCAGGGTGCTATGATGGGTAAGCATTCAATTTGCTATTTTGACTAGAGCAAAATCATGTCGCTACAATGACTAATCAAAATGTCATTCAAGATGAAGCTTTCAACCCGACCTCGTTGATTACCCCTTCTAAAGAAACCTCTGAACATGGATGGAAGAAGTCTTTCAAATGGACCAATCACAAAGGCGATAAGATGGAAATCATCACAAGCGAAGGGAAGATGTTTGAAGAATCGGACGATGAATCTAGTATAGACTCTAGGGAAGCTAAAAATTTAGGCCTTGTGGCCATTATTAAATCTTTATTTTCTAGTTCTAAGGTCGAAGATCCCAAAAAGGATTCTTCTCTTGATGTACTCTCTTTTGAATTTAATAATATGAGCTCTATTTCCGAGTATATGCCTTCTCTTGAGTCTTTTGAATGCTACAACAACCAATATAATGAAAATGATAATATTAATAAATTAATTGAACTAATGAATGAATGAGAACAAAAGAAACCTATAATTGAAGAAACCGAAACAGTTAATATAGGAACGAATGAAAACAAAAGTGAAGTAAAAAAATGGCTTATCTTTAAATCCGGAAGAGCGATCGACCCTCATATCGACGCTCAAAGAATTCAAAGACGTGTTCTCTTGATCATACAAAAACATACTTGGAATAGATAGGGAAATTACGGAACATACCATTCCCTTGAAGCCTACCTCTAAACCAGTAAAACAAAAACTTCGACGAATGAAACCTGATGTCGCTCTGAAAATAAAAAAAGAAGTACAAAAGCAATTAGACGCAAGTATCATTCGCATATGTAATTATCCAGAATGGGTAGCGAACATCGTCCTAGTCCCTAAAAAGGATGGACGAGTTCGCATGTGTGTCGACTTTAGGGACCTTAATAAGGCTAGCCCTAAAGACAATTTTCCTCTACCCCATATTGATATATTGGCAGATAACATGGCTGAACATGCGATGTTATCCTTTATGGATGGATATGCAGGTTACAACCAAATTTTAATGGAAAAAGAAGACGAAGAAAAGACATGCTTTATCACCCCTTGGGATACATATTGCTACACAGTCCTGCCATTTGGTTTAAAAAAATGCAGGAGCTACGTACCAAAGAACGGCTATGAGTCTCTTGCATGATATGATGCATAAAGAAATAGAAGTGTATGAGGATGATATAATCGTAAAGTCCAAAGATAGAATGGGACATATAAAATCTTTACGCAAATTTTTCACTCGCATAAAAGAATACAAAATGCGATTGAATCCACAAAAATGCGCCTTCGGGGTAACTTCCGGCATGTTACTCGGATATGTAGTAAGCACACGTGGTATTGAGATCGATCACTCCAAAATAAAGGCAATCGTTGATATGCCTCCCCCTTAAACAGAAAAAGAAATTAGGGGATTCCTTGGAAAACTACAATACATTAGTCGGTTTATCAACAAATATACTATGACTTGTGAGCCCATATTTAAAAAATTGCAAAAAGAAGAAAAAAATGAATGGGACGATCAATGCCAAAAGGCTTTGAGAAAATCAAATATTATCTCAAAAGACCACTAATTTTAGCACCACCAGTACCCAAACTACCTCTTAGGCTATACATCACATTTACAGACACGGCTACAGGCGCCATGTTAGCACAACAGGTAGAAAACGTCGAGCGTGCAATATATTACATAAGTAAAAAATTCGTCAATATGAAAGAAAATATAGCACCTTGGAAAAAACAAGTTTAGCATTAGTGTGGGCAACATTAAAACTACGACATTATATGCTACCACACACTACTCATGTGATTTCTCAACAAAATCAGATAAAGTATTTGTTAGAACAACCACCCATACAAGGAAGAATATCCAAGTGGTTGGTAATGTTGGCCGAATTTGAGCTAAAATATAATCCTGCAAAATCAATAAAAGGGAAAGTAATTTACGACTTTCTGGCACAACATCCAGTTCAAACATGTCATGCAAAAACTACTCATCTTCCGAATGAAGAGATTCTCATGACACAAGATGATAAATGGGTAATGTACTTTGACGGTGCGTCCAATCAAAAAGGATTTGGCGTAGGAGTGTTACTCATAAGTCCAGAGGGAGCACATACTCCAATCTCTGTCAAACTAGACTTTAAGGTTACTAATAATGTCGCGGAATGTGAAGTGTGCATTATTGCATTAAAAGCAGCAGCTAGCATAGGTGTGCAAAAATTAGAGGTATATGGAGATTCAAGTTTGATTATAAATCATATACTGAAAAAATGGAAAATAAAGAACTCCACAATGATATTATACCAAGCACACCTAGAACAACTCAACGAGCATTTTGAACATATTGATTTTAAATATCTCCCAAGGGATGATAATCAATTTGCCGATACGCTGGCAAAATTAGCCTAAATGATCAACATTCCATATCACTTAAATATGATGCCATTATGCGTTGATAGAAGAGAAGAACCAGCATATAGCAACGCAATAGAGGAAATAAATGACATTAAAGGAGACAATCCTTGGTATGATCATATCCTCCAATATATTACCCATGGCACATATCCTGAAAATACTTCATTGACATAACAACGAGCCTTGAGAACACTTGCAGCCCTATACGGCCTATTAAATGGTCAATTATGCAAAAAAGGACCTAATGGTCAAAGTTTATTATGTATAGACCAACCTGAAACCACATGCCTTATGGAGAATACTCACAAAGGTGTTTGTGGACCTCACATGAATAATAAAATGCTTGCAAAAATAATTTCACGACAAGGGTACTATTGGTCCACTATGGAACATAATTGCATACAATATGTTAAAAAATTTCCAAAAAGCCAAATGTTTGCTAATTTACAACACCTTCCACCATCCTAACTATAGAATCTCACTTCGCCTTGGCCTTTTTCAACTTGGGGAATTGACATAATTGGTAAAATTTCTCCAACAGGTGCAGGAGGACACGAGTACGTATATGTAGACATCGATTACTTTACCAAGTGGATTGAGGCTACTTCTTACATAAATATCACTTCTAAACATGTCGCAAATTTTCTCAAACGAAACATATTTTGTAGATATGGAGTTCCACATGAACTAATTAGTGATCAGAGATCTCAATTCAAAGCTGAAGTCGAGACCCTCTTAACTCATTATAAAGTAAAACATCATCACTCATCCCCATACAGACCTCAAATGAATGGAGATGTAGAATCGGCAAATAAAAACATAACAGTCATCATTAAGAAAATGGTATAAAACTATAAAGATTGGCCGAATAAACTACACTTCGCAATGTGGGGTTATAGAACGTCCATACGAACATCAATAGGAATAACTCGATACTTCTTAGTTTTTGGAATGGACGCAGTTCAACCAGTCGAACTGGAAATACCATCCTTACGCATCGTACTCAAAAGTAAGCTACCGGCTGTGAATGGGTAAGAGCGAGGTATGAAGAGCTTTTATTCCTCGATGAACGACGATTAAGTGCTTTGCATCATGTACAAGTCTACCAATGACGCATTGCGCGTCATTTTAACAAAAGGGTACGACCCAAAAATATCAAAGAAGGTGACTTTGTAATAAAGGAAGTTAGGGGTCCACCAACCGATCCAAGAGGGAAATTCAAGCTTAATTGGATAGGTCCCTACCGCGTAATTGAAATTCTATCAGGAGGAGCCGTCAGATTAATGGATATTGGAGGTGATGAAATTCGGCAATTAATAAACATTGATCGACTTATAAAATATTACATATGAAATCCGGATAAACTCGTTCATTCATTAAACAAATTATTTTTAGCATTCAATTGAAAGATTCTAAGTGTTATGCACTTTACCGAATAACACGGTAAAATACATAACACTTGGGGGGTAATTTAAAAATAATAGACCATTCTAAGTGTTCAAATTTTTTCGAACATCACAAAAAGCTCTTCACACTTGTGGGGAAATAATGCAGAAAATAAATAAAAAAAATTTAACGCTCGTTGCACAGGTGTCGCGCACAACTAGAATGGTTGCGCGCGGATGTCACACGCAACAAATCTAGTTGTGCGCGACAGGCTTGCGCAACCTCTGGTGTTGCACGCGCCACCTAATGACAAACTGCGAACCCATAAATTTTACGCTTGATTAAAGTTACGACTTTTACGTGCAATAAAAAGAGGGTGTTTCTCAAAAATAACATATACTCGGAAAATAAAAATTGCACTTTGATTTAAGCTTTGCCTAAACAAAGTTTGAATAATTTTTTCATTTAATTTCTACATAAGAGATTAAAGAAAAATAAAAATATATATAATAATTGCAAAGAACTACGTAAAGACCTGGTTTCGTAATACGAATACGTCGGCAATCTTTATGATTCGGTCATATCAAAATAAAAAATATAAAGCTCATTTTATTTCATTCAAAATTCAAAATAAGAGACATTATTGAACTAGATGATAAATAATAATAAACAAAAAAAAAACATAGTAGTGATTACACTTTATTCAAATTAAACTAATAATAAAATTGTGTAACATTCTAAGGTTTTACTATGTCCTCGATTGTCACGGATGATGAAGGAGTAGTTTCCATCGCAGTACTTTCAGAAACCTTAGAGCTTTCCCCTACATTCTTCTTTTTCACCCAAACATTGTTCTTCAATTTAGAGATTTGGGCCTTTGCAACCTGTTTTCCTTTTCCTTTAACAATTGGAGCCTTCTTGCGAGTATTTGGTGAAGGTTCTTTAATTTTCACCCTTTGTTGCACATGTTTAGGAGGAGACTTTCTCTTTGGTTCTTTTGAACGAGCCTTAAGAGATGAGAAGTCCAATTTTCTTCTCACTCCTTTGTTTTGACCTTTAGGAGGAGTAGTGGTGGCCGAATGCATCAAAGGCTTAGGTAGATTGCGAGTCGTGGCCGTTTGATGTGGTGATTGAGCCTTGTTCAATTCACCCTTATCCGCCGCATTCATCCAAGCCTTGAAAAAAAGGAAGATAATACAAAACTCACGGTAGGATTTTCTACTACCCATCCAGGGAGACTTGACCAATATTCCATCCAACGAGCAATTCGTTCGGGTTTAAAGATCACATATTTAGGGGCATCACAATCTTGCGGGGGAATAATTTGTTTCATCCCGTACTGCCTCATCACCCTGCAAGGAAAGATAAAGGTAGTACTAGATAGGCCTAGAAGCCTAATATAAGGGCAATTAAAACTATTTCCAACCATACTACTTATGTTCCACCAAGGAATCACAAAGCGTATGTTAGGAACCCCGTGACAGAAAAACAACGTCCATTCTTCTTCATTCTTGTGCTTGTAGAGAATTTGACGTCCATGGTATGTCCTTACTCCATTAGCCTCAAGGTTTTGTGGCTGATAACAATTCGCAAACGCTCCATGAGCCAAATCTGAAAAAAAAAAATAAGAGAGAGAGAAAGAGAGAATTTAATTGCGACTTTACAAAAGCAGGTGGCACGCGCATCAAAATCAGTTGCGGGCGCCATCCACGCGCATCTCAAAAGATGGTGCTGGTCAAGCCAGCGCAACTTCAGATATTGCGCTGCTATACGACAAAAAAATCATATGTGTAATAGGAGTGGACTTTCTGTGAAACCGTTTTCGTTAGGGTCTCCTCTAAGGCGATTCAAGCATAGAACGATTTCCGCCAAAGCCAACGGAGCAGGTGAATGACATCCCTCTATTTGCTCTACTATGGACACCATGGAATAATCTCCATACTCTTTACCTGTCCTAAGTAAACAATTAACAAGACAATAACATAAAGCACGAATTTTAAAGCGTTGTTTAGTCATGTTGTCACGAGGGGCGACGAAGTGTTCAATAAATTGGATCAAATTCACGCCTTCTTCAGTTCCAATGTTAGTCATATCATTGTCAGACAAACCGAAAAATCTTTGGAATATAGGTTTGGGATCCGACAAGGTAGGCGTATAGGTCACAGGGAGAGTATTTGCAGGGAAGCCTAGAAAGGCCTCAAACTCACAAGGTAGTGGGACAATTTCTTCCCCTTTAAACAAGAAAAGATGGTGGTTGGAGTCCCAATGATTGATGGCGGCATGAAGAAAATCAAAATTAATCACTAGTTGCATGTAATTCAATAGAGGGTCTAGGTGGTAAATTTTGAAAGCTAGTTTGTCCTCGATTGAGTGGGAAGTGATCCATTGCTTCAAACGTTGTTCAAAGGTTTTCACCATTGTAAAAATTCAAAAAAAATAAAAAAATAAAAGAAAAAGGAAAATAAAAAAGAAAAGAGAATTTAGAGAGATTAAATCTTTTTAGTTTCTTATGATATCACTAAGCGAATAAATGCGAGATGAACAAAAGCCTACACGAAACCACATTTAAATAAACCCAATAAGGGAAAAATTTCGTCAGTTTTCGCTCAAAGGAAAGTTCACCAGCAGGTGGCGCGCAAAACTAATGTGTTGCGCGCGACATCCACACGCAACTAATTTACATGCACGCGATAGCCGCACGCAACTCATCCAGTTGCGCGCGACAGCCGCGCGCAACTCATCCAGTTGCGCGCATCTGGTCTGTCGCGGCATGTGAATTAGATTTTATTTCCGTATTTTGGACTACATAATGACGGAGTCTTGACGAAATCTTAAGATTAATTATACGCTTGCCTTTTGCTAATTCTTGTGTCTTTTTTTTCTCTTTATTATTTATTTCTTTATTATTTTCCTTTTTTAATTTAATTTTATTTTTATTCTCTTATTTTCCTTTCTCTTTCTGCTTCGATTTCTTTTTTCTTTTATGTTTCTTGTGTCTCTTTTTGTTATTTTTCGGGGGGGTAAGTCGAGAACCCTTCCCTTCCTCGGAATTTTTTTAAAATATTTTATTAAAAAAATTGTACACATGGAAACAAAAGAAAATAATAATGACATTTATATAAAAAAAATGTGTCATATGTACACAAAAAAATAATAAAAATGTACATCTGTTTCCTAAGTAAAAAATGTGTACAAAGGAGGTCAGGATGCTCGGCGACTCCCAAACGGCTGCTACACATCCTGCTAAATCCAAACAAAGATTAATACATAAATTGTGTGATAACTTTGTTAAAAAAAATATAATAAACTTACCGCGACCATCCGATGATCACGGCATGACAAAGTGATGAGGGCTCTTGGATAAGCAGCTTGGAAAGCGCACAAAGTCCTCACCATGTCGTTCACGGTCTCTCACGGAACCAGTTTTAAAATACAAAGACAGTTAGCAAACAAATGCATATGAAAAAAATATATAAATACATATACAAAAAGAACATACCGACTCAACCGTCTTAGGAACAAACGTTATCCCCTCCTCATCCTCCGCTGCTGGAAGGATCTCACGAATTACCGACCCGACAACATTGGTATACGTGATCTTCGCCGTAGGAGACACCCAACCACCTAGCTTAACCCGCTAAAAATACAATAAAAGGGTCAAGGTTTCGAAAAAAATAAAAATAAATGACAAGAGAGAGTTAAAGTACTAACCAGAAAAAAAAAGCTGGGAAAGGAGTCAGCCTGGATGCAATGAAAGTCAGATAAGATGCATCCGACAACACCAACTGCTCTGCTGGATAACCAAGGATCGCCTGAGCTTGATCCTCGGTAGACGGAAAATCCGGACACGGCAAATCCGGACGTAACATCCGGATCGGAGGATCCACATGAACATTGGGCTCCTCTAATGCAGACTGCCAGAGAACACGCTCACCTAAAAACCAAGCGTCTGTCCTCTGGAGGATTGGAAGTCCCTGATAAAGGGCCCGGAAACGGTAACAAATCATGCCAGACCGAACAGCTTCAGGGACTCCGACTATCAAACTCCAAGGATAGAGGTCCATCTATAAACACAGCCACACGAAAAAATCATCAGAAAATAAACAAAAAAATCAAAAGATGCACATGTGGTCGAAATACTCACCGACGCACGAGTCGTCGAAAGGATCCTCTAGCGAAGGTCGCCGGCTGAAGTGGCTTATCTCTTCTTAATCGTGACCAGTCGATGGCCGATAGGAAAACAAGCAGCCCCAAGTATCCTAGGGGCTAAGAAAGGCAGGTACGAGTATCCCCAAGCCTAAAAGAAAAACGAAAAATGATAAGCTTAAAAGGGAAAAGCAAAAATAATAATTGAAAGAAACTTAAATAACGTACCTCAAGGATACGTCCATGCCACATAAGGGAGATCCGAGGCATCTCAGTAGCTGCTGCGGAATCCAACACCCGGGTCGCTTTGCCCATAGCAGTAAGCATACGGGCATACGACACCTCCGCCTAACTCAGGTTACCTACTTGCCGTAAATCACTGAGGCAAATAAGTAACCCGATAGCTTAACGTTCTCCCCGATCACTCAAGATAGTAACGAAAAGAACGTGAGCAATGTATATTCGAGCCAGCTGCTTACGTGTACACTACCGATCAAGCTCATCGGCCGAAAAATCATCGGCAAGAACCAAGTACGGACAAAACTGCACGTACACGTGAATGGGCCGCCACGAGACGGTCCCCTACAAGATCACGCGGTCTCTCATCTAACCCCTTAACGATATCTATGGCTACGAGCTCGCCTCCAAAAGGAAAACCTGAATAACAGAGAAATCGAAAGGGGTAACCGTCATCTCTCCCCATGGAAAGTGGAAAGTGTTGGTGGAATCCCACCAAAACTCCAGCAATCCACGGAGGAAAGGTAACGACGCAGGTGGTAGGCGGTCGCACACCTAGCAAAAATAACCTAACTAACAACTACTATGTAGACTGGCAAGTAAGGGTAGAATCCCAAGAGACTATGGTTCACCAATAACTATTTAGACTAAAGTAATTACTAAGCAGAATTCAACAATGATCGATTAACTAAAGAACTAATGTATGGAAAATTCGAAAATAAACTAAAGAATATGAAGAAATCAAATAATTAAAACATCCAAGATCAAGTATCACCACAATTACGAATGATGCAATTATATTTCTACCCCTAACATACAATTCCAATTGAATGGGGAAAAGTAAACCCTAATCAATACCAAGGACCTCTCTCGAATATCAATGACTTCCCTGACATACAATCAAGCCTATTCTCATGGTATCATGCATATTAGAGACATTAAACACATTACTCTCACTTCCCAATCATCAACCCAACTATTCTCATGTTGAAAATCAAACCCTAAATTGATCTACTAAAATCCGTTTAAATCCAACTCTCAATCTCGTTGTGATAGAAACAATGGAATAATCACAATACTAAGATTACGTCTAACCTAGTATTGGCATAATCACAATCAAATTAGCATAGCAATTGTAAAAGTCATTAGAGAATTTAAAGTTTTAATTCATGCATCAATCATAATTGGGCTACCCTAGATCTTGGAATAGGAAATCTACTCACTCATAATGAAATAAACAATAGCAATCATAATTATAGAAAACATAATTGAAAAGCAAAAATAATTGAAAAAATGAAATAGAAATAAATACCAAAGATTCTTCAATTGAAAGGAATTAAATTGTTGAAGATCAATGCTCAAATATAATGGAAAGAATTACAATTGCTTCAAAATATAAAACTAGAACTCTAGAGAGAGAAAGAGGACTAAAGGAAAAATTAAAACTTCTTTTCTAAAGAAGATTACAAGGGATATTTATACCCTTAATGACCTAAAAAAGATAAAATAATAAGTCGGAGCTGCGCATAACAATGCCCGGTCCAATCGGGCAAGCACCTCCCGATCGGGCGGTGAGAGTACGGAGTTGCTTTCCTTCGTAGCACTTCTTCCACCACGTGCCCGGTCCAACCGTGCGGACCTTGCCCGATCGGGCGCGTGGGGCGGTCTTCATAAATTGCTTGCTACCTTCAGAAATACCAAAAATCATCAAACTCCTATGTGCCCGGTCCAACCGGGCGGACCATGCCCGATCGGGCACGTAGAGGCTGCAGCAAATAGTTTGTATTTAACTCATCTTAAATCAGTCATAACTTCATATCCGGAGCTTCGTTTGAGGCGTGTAATATATCGTTGGAACGTTCTTCAAGTCTACTTTCCAATGAAATTTGAATCACTCCATTATAATTTGTATATCAAAAGTTATGAGCATAATAGTGAACAGGTGTCATATTTGTCAAGTATTTCATCAACGTTTTGCTTCATTTTCACTCAAGTTCGTCTTGAACACATGTTTTGATATTATTAAGCAATATATTTTCATACTCCATGATTATTATACTCAAGATTAGCTAACCATACTCCATTTGCATATAAATCACCTGAAATTCATCAAAACACACAAACGAAGAGTAGTAGAGCACAACTTAAGCAAATAATGCAAATTTGCACTAAAGATCTCTAATTTTGTAATCAAATGAGCTTAGATACCCACCTAAAACATGTGCAAAATAGGACCTATCAAATTCCCCCAAGCTAAACTCTTGCTTGTCCTCAAGCAAGACAATCAACGATAATCAATAACCAAACAACATACTTCACCCCATAATGCAAATATAGAACACGACTCAAAATCGAAATCAAACAAGCATGCATCCTAGCCAACCAATCAAATTACTCAAACCGTTGATCCACCTAATCAATCGTTAAACGAGACCAACCATGTATATTTCAAGAATCGATGACTAGAGTATCTCACATCGGTGGTCACTCAACACACTTTTTATGTGGCGAGCTAAGAATGAGCTCGATCTCTGACCATCCCCACCAACAATGTAATCCCCCCATCTCACAACACTCGCGTATTTAGAGGGTTACAATATCGCTCAACCTAGTCAATGTCGACTCAAAATGCAACACAACGCTATGCACAAAGATCGGAAGGACTTATGAAGCTTGTAACGTAGGTCGGGAATAAGAATGGGTAGGAATAATTTGGCAAATGTGGGCTATATTAGTCTAATTGGGGAGCTATCCAATGCAATGAGTCACACCTCGATTCACCATTTTTCAATCAACAAAACACAAACCCAACTACAATAAAAGCACCCATTACTTTTTCATATTTCTTTCTAACTTCAAGCTTCCTTTTATTCAATTTTTTTCCTTTTCATCAACATTTTTTCTCTTTTTCTTTCTTTTTTTTCCGAGAACAAAGACATTTTCTTTCATTTTAAGTACAAGATTTTCTTTCTTGTTCTTTGATTTATTCTCTTTTTTTTCAACAAACCTCCATTCTAGTCTTCCTTCTTTCTCTCTTTTTTTCATATGCCTCTCATCAATTGCAACTTGAAATTAAAATCACACAAAATACTGCATAATATAGCTCCCCCAAGCTAGACTTAAGAAAAGTAACCAAATTGGGGCCAAGGGGTAATTTTTTGTGAAGTTTATGAAAAATATAGTCAAGCTACAACATGGGTAAGCAAGAAGGGAACTGATGTTCTAATTTTGTCTGGAGGCTACCTAATGAACATGGTCTTCGTCATTTCAACGTGCACGTGCAATGCATTACGACACACTACTAAGAGTCTAAAGTCAAAACTAAGATCAATGCTACACCAGGAACTAAACACACACAAGAATGAATATATAAAGCTCAAGCCTCACGGTTAACACAGTCAAGCTCCTGAATCATACATGGTTAAATAACTTTGACTCCTGTTAGGGATCAACAAATTCAAGGTCAAATCATGATCTTTTAGTCTACAATGCAAGCCTTTCAATCAACATTGAAACAAAACCTTTTTATCATTAAGGGTAGGGGCACAGGGAAGTAGTTCAATGGTCATTAATTGTCATGATTCTCGTATTTTCAAGTTTTTTTTTTTTTTTTTTTTTTTGAAATACTAATCAAAGAAATTAAAACTAACCTATGAAAGCAAATAAAACACACCAAAAGCAATAAAATCAAACAAACCAAAGCAATGAAAACTCAGAGAACATACCTAAGCTACTATGCACAAACTTCCCCCAAGCTACACTTGGCAATGTCCTCATTGCAGCAAGTGGGGAGTAGGAAATACCGAAGTTCTCACTCGAACTCAAGCTCAGTACCATCATCATCATCGTCGTCAACACCATCATCGTCAATACTTGCTGCTGTTCGCGCCCAATCGGGTTGGTTATTCCTGGTCTGATCGGGCGAAGAGGATTTCCCAATCTTCACTTGATTCTTCCAACGTTATTGCTCGCGCCCGATCGGGCTGGCCTTGCCCGGTCTGACCGGGCAGCAAGCAAAACGCCTTGTTTTCCACTTTTGATGAAATCTCTCGGTATCTCGCTCCTCCTATACACCGATGTTCTCTGAAAAATAACAAACACAACACAAAAATGACATATAGACACCAAGGGAGATAAAACTAAAAAAATAAATAAATAGAAAAAAAATTGAAAAAATTAAACGAAAAGCGGGTTGCCTCCCGAAAAGCGCTTGTTTTTCAAGGTCTTTAGCTTGACCATATTGATACTCATTGGCTCAACCGGGATCACCACACGAAAGAGGAACTCCGCAACGTCGCCCATGGGAATGATTGCCTCCAAGTGACTCCTTCATTTTATAATTATCCTGCCTCGTATCCGAACTTACCTTCATGCGGCCAAACACATCATTGGGTGGAATTTTGTCCTTGCTTCTCACGAAATTTCTATCAAATACATACTTATCAACAAAAGGGTTAGTAGCATCTATTCTTAAGCAAGTACCACCATCAAATTTAGAGTTATGTTCATCAAAGAGCTTGAATATGACTTGTTTATCCTGGGCCCTAATGGTCACTTGTCCTTTAGGAACATCTATTAGAGCTTGACTTGTGGCAAGGAATGGACGACCAAATATAATCGGGATCTTATGGTCTACTTTCATGTCCATAACAACAAAATCAATAGGAAAAATAAGTTCACCAACCTTAATTAATACATCTTCAACCACACCCTTAGGGAGTCTAGAGGTTCTATCAGCCATTTGAAGAGAAATAGGGGAAGGTTTAAGTCCTTGCAAACCTAAATTCTCATACAATGAATAAGGCATTAAGTTAACACTAGCACCTAAGTCGCACAAAACCTTATCAAAAAATTTCTCGTTTATCGTGCAGGGAATAGTGAAAATACCAGGATCATGCAGCTTAGGTGGTAGGTTATCATATAAGAGAGTAGGGCCCTTCTTATGTGCTACTTCCTTATCCTCATGTTGATCTTTAATATTCTTTACAAAATTTGCAAATTGAGGCATTTGAACTAAAAGATCAGAATAGGGAGTAGAAGTGTGTACCTTCTTGAGGGCTTCACAATATTTGCCAAAATGTCTATCGAGCACGGCTTTTGACAACCGTTGCGGGAAAGGCATCGGTTCCTCATAAGCCGGTGGAGCCACATATTTGGAGCTTTGAACATCTTTGCCTTTTTTGTCTTTCCTAGACTCCTCACTGCACACCTTCTCAACAATTTTCCTCGGAAAGGCTTCATCTCTTCTCAAGAAAACAGCATTGCATTGTTCTTTTTGAACCTTTGCTTGATCTTGAAGAGTTGATAGGCGACTCACCTGTTGTGAAAGTTGGCTTATTTGGCTTTCCATGAGCTTACTATGGGCTTGCAACTGTTGGATGGAGCTACCTTGTTGTTAGATGGCACTATTGGTTGTGGTAATTAAGCTCTCCATCATCAACTCAAGGCTAGATTTTTGGGAAAGTAGTTGCGTTGGTTGTTGGTTCATAGGTGTTCTTTTTTGGAAACTAGGTGGTGAGTTGTAGTTGTTGGATAGGGATGGTTGTGATGGTGGATTATGTTGTCCTTGGGTGTTCTTATAAGAGAAGTTGGGATGTTGTTTCCAACCTTCGTTGTAAGAATTGGAGTAGGGATCAAAAGGCTGTTTAGGGTTTGAAGAGTAGAAAGCATTGGCTTGTTCAACAGACATCTCACTCATATTCTGCGGGCAATCCGGTGCGATGTGGCCCTGCACATTGCACATTTGACAAACCTCCAGTGGGCTAGTAGAAGTTCCTGATTGGAACTTATCAAACCTGCTTGTTAGTGCCTGCACAGAACTGGCTAACATAGTTAAAGCATCTACATCAAGCTTACCTCCTTTTTTCACATTCTGACGACCTCCTGGATGATAATTATCATTGGCCGCCATCTTCTCAATCAGCTCCTTTGCCTCAGTTGGGTTCTTTGTCAAGAGAGAACCCCCTGATGCAGCATCAATGTAGATTCGGAACTCATGGGTTAGGCCATTATAGAAGGTTTGAATCAACAGCCACTCTGGGATACCGTGATGAGGGCATTGTCTCTGTAACCTCTTGAACCTTCTCAAAGCCTCATAGAGAGACTCGTCATCTGACTGTCAAAAGGTGGATAGCTCGTTCCTCAACCTGGTAGTCTTCTCATGTCCCAAAAACTTCACTAAGAAGGCCTTCACTAGCTTGTCCCATGTATCGAACGAGCCAGTGCCTTCATCTCTCAACCACTCTTTCGCCCTATCGCGAATGAATCATTGGAGATGAATTGGATGAATTGCGGCTTGAGCTCAAAGTGCTGAGCTGTTACAGGTGGTCTTATGATGCTAGAAAGGACTCTGGTAGTCGTATCAGGAATACCGTACTCCAAAAGGGATTTCGTTGGTTGGTCTACCATGTTTCTCCTACGTCGATTTCTTGTTCTCCTTCTTCTTATAGTTGCCTCAATCTCAGAATCAAATGGTTCAAGATCTTCTGAACCTGAGCGTCGCGTGGGCATACACAAGAAAAACTAGAGAAAAAGTATCAAAAACACAAGAGAGAATAGCCGAAGCAACAAAATAAGCTTAGCAAAAACGAATCACAAATAATTAGATGAAAACTGTTAGTCCCCGGCAACGGCGCCAAAATTTGGTAGGCGGTCGCACACCTAGCAAAAATAACCTAACTAACCACTACTATGTAGACTGGCAAGTAAGGGTGGAATCCCAAGAGACTATGGTTCACCAATAATTATTTAGACTCAAGTAATTACTAAGCAGAATTCAACAATGATCGATTAACTAAAGAACTAATGTATGGAAAATTCGAAAATAAACTAAAGAATATGAAGAAATCAAATAATTAAAACATCCAAGATCAAGTATCACCACAATTACGAATGATGCAATTATAATTCTACCCCTAACATACAATTCCAATTGAATGGGGAAAAGTAAACCCTAATCAATACCAAGGACCTCTCTCGAATATCAATGACTTCTCTGACATACAATCAAGCCTATTCTCATGGTATCATGCATATTAGAGACATTAAACACATTACTCTCACTTCCCAATCATCAACCCAACTATTCTCATGTTGAAAATAAAACCCTAAATTGATCTACTCAAATCCGTTTAAATCCAACTCCCGTTGTGATAGAAACAATGGAATAATCACAATACTAAGATTATGTCTAACCTAGTATTGGCATAATCACAATAAAATTAGCATAGCAATTGTAAAAGTCATTAGAGAATTTAAAGTTTTAATTCATGCATCAATCATAATTGGGCTACCCTAGATCTTGGAATAGGAAATCTACTCACTCATAATGAAATAAACAATAGCAATCATAATTATAGAAAACATAATTGAAAAGCAAAAATAATTGAAAAAAAATGAAATAGAAATAAATACCAAAGATTCTTCAATTGAAAGGAATTAAATTGTTGAAGATCAATGCTCAAATCTAATGGAAAGAATTACAATTGCTTCAAAATATAAACCTAGAACTCTAGAGAGAGAAAGAGGACTAAAGGAAAAATTAAAACTTCTTTTCTAAAGAAGATTACAAGGGGTATTTATACCCTTAATGACCTAAAAAAGATAAAATAATGAGTCGGAGCTGCACATAACAGTGCCCGGTCCAATCGGGCAAGCACCTCCCGATCGGGCGGTGAGAGTACGGAGTTGCTTTCCTTCGTAGCACTTCTTCCACCACGTGCCCGGTCCAACCGGGCGGACCTTGCCCGATCGGGCGCGTGGGGCGGTCTTCATAAATTGCTTGCTACCTTCAAAAATACCAAAAGTCATCTAACTCCTATGTGCCCGGTCCAACCGGGCGGACCATGCCCGATCGGGCACGTAGAGGCTGCAGCAAATAGTTTGTAATTAACTCATCTTAAATCTGTCATAACTTCATATCCGGAGCTCCGTTTGAGGCGTGTAATATATCGTTGGAAAGTTCTTCAAGTCTACTTTCTAATGCAATTTGAATCACTCCATTATAATTTGTATATCAAAAGTTATGAGCATGATTGTGAACAGGTGTCATATTTGTCAAGTATTTCATCAACGTTTTGCTTCATTTTCACTCAAGTTCGTCTTGAACACATGTTTTGATTTTCTTAAGCAATATGTTTTCATACTCCATGATTATTATACTCAAGATTAGCTAACCATACTCCATTTGCATATAAATCACCTGAAATTCATTAAAACACACAAACGAAGAGTAGTAGAGCACAACTTATGCAAATAATGCAAATTTGCACTAAAGATCTCTAATTTTGTAATCAAATGAGCTTAGATACCCACCTAAAACATGTGCAAAATAGGACCTATCAGCAGGCTGACTCGATAAATCCTGAAGAGCCGCCAGCTGAGGGCTGATACCCGAAAGCTCCACAATCTCCTTTGCCACCTCGGGCAAACTCTCAAAGTGGGCCCGAAGGTCTCCAGAGCCATATAGATGCATGCTAGGCTCATTCTAAAGAAAAGAAAAAAGAATAAAAGAAACGTTTATGGTTTGAAAAGGAGAAAAAAACAAAAAAAAGAAGGAAAAAAAAAACAAAGGCGCAAAGAACTCACGATGCCGCGCCACCCGCTAATCAAAACATGATGGTCTAGGTCCCAATTAAGAACCCTAGGGTCCCAGTTGGGAGGAGCCTCCAAAACCAGATCCTCCTTGCGACGTCGATCGGTTGCGATGCGTCGCTCCCGAACCTCCTCACGTGGACGGGCCACCCTCTTTCTAGGGCGGACCGCCTCGTCAGGACCCTCTAGTATCTCCTTGTCATCGACGAATGTAGGCGAGTCCATGCTATGATTGGATAATGTTTCTTTATTAGTTTATTTTCTTTCTAAAACTAAGCTAATATACGTATTCTAGACCCATTTCGGCAGCATAACGGCTGCCAATAGGGAAAAATACGAAAATCAAATGCCACCCATACTTGGGGGCCACAAAACCTGGAGTAAAACTCAGTAAATGGGGGCTTCTAACACCCACAAAAGCCATCCTATACCAGTTTCAACTAAGCATTCAAGGGATTGTACTTCAAAATCTCAAAGAATAAACTAAACCTAGACAAATAACAGTAATATAAACATGATTATCGTCTACCAAACAATATTGAGGTTTAAACATGACAAAAAACGAGCTAAGAGTATGCTTCGCGCCATTTTTCAAAATTTCTAAATTTGCAAAATGTGAATTACGAAAGCAATACTAGTTCCAATACTATAATCTACTTCATAATCAGCAAATGCAACCAAAATGAGCAAGAAAAAGCAACATATTCAAGCAAAATTCGAAGAAAAAGAGCAAGAACGAACTTAAATAAAGAAATGCTCATACAAGGTTTAATACTTAACCATTTTTCATGAAATTTTTTGCAAAAACTCCTTAACCATGGCATAAAACATGGAACAAATAATTTCAAGAATGATGGGCCAAATAAAAAACCCCTAAATTCGAAATTTGGGGTTTAAGGATTCGAAAATCGCCCAAATTCAACCAAAAACGAACGAAATTTAGTAAAAAAACTTACATTAGATTATGGCAAATATGAAAAAAGGAAGAGATATACTTCCTTTGGCTTCAAAAATTGCAAAAAGCCGAGCTTTCTAAAGAGAGAAAGGGTCAAAAATGGTGAAGGAAGAAGAGCAAATGCGAACTGAAAATCGCGCTCAGCGATATCTTTTTTGCTTATTTAAATGTCACGCGCAACCGAATCAGTTGTGCGTGACAGACCAACGCAACTCATAATGATGCGCGCGCCAGGCCAACGCACCCTACAAAGTCGTGCGCGGATACTAGTCACTTAAATGACCAGAATCCAGATTTTGATCCGTTTGATTATTTTCCAACGGTTTTTGCTCGTTATTAGACGTAATGTCGCGCAAATTATCAAAATCTTTTAATTGCTTTGCATTTTTTAGTTTATTTTTTCTTTGTTAGTTTTTTGCATCATTTTTCATGCACACCGTGCTTTGTGCCTTCCCTAAGCATACGTTCTGAAAGTTTTTCGTAAATGTGTCTTAAGACGTTCCATAGTGGTTCTTTATGTAAAATCTCTCATAGATAGGTTTATCATTTTACTGTACTAACGTTATAAATGTCCGGCTTTTCTTCTTTTTTCATGTCCAAAGCAAAAAGGAAGGCATCATCACGCAACGTAAAAATGCACGGCGTATCGTACAGCGTAAAATTGTATGGCATAGGTGATGCGTAAAATTTCACTTCAGCCCAAGCTTTGCGAGATCTACCTCTCGGAACTAAAAGGTAGAGATTTGCATTACTTTAGGCGTTAGCTCACGAGTCGACAGGCGCGCCGAACCATCAGGAACAGACACTACTTGATTGGAAGCAAATACGGTAGTTAGTGAGCTTACTAGCTTACTAGACAGTTAGGGTGTCCGTCCACCCCTTGTATAAAGAACGACGAGACGATGTCGCACCTATGTAGTCATGTGCCCCCAGTCCTGAGACACGTGTACTCATATTGTGGACAAAACTGCTGAGAGAGCTACTGACTTTCTTCTCTCTCACTGGATTTGGATATGTGCCTCCAATCCTGAGACATGTATTTCTATCTTGTGGACATCCGGTTCAAATACCGATGAGGCTCGAATGCCGAAACATTTAGCCTCAAATGCCAAAACATTTCGGCTCGAATGCCGAAACATTTAGGCTCGAATGCCAAAACATCTAGGCTCAAATAAACGCCGAAAACGTCTAGGGTTGATTGCCGAAAACACCTTTTTCATCTTTGCACTTGGTTAAAGTCAGGAAAAAGTTTTATCGAGGGACTTTAGACCCAAGATGACATGATTAACAGGAAATCACCCCCCTTTTACTCCTTTTTAAAACTAGTCTCTTCTCATGATTTGACATCACCCAGAACACCTTTACTTGTAAAAGCATTCTACAAAAGCAAAGGATTAATCTAGATTCTTTAGCGAGTTAAGACTAGAAATAACTTTTACTGGCCTTAATAGCCACTTGTTTCATACACTTAGCGAATCGAGGATCGTTTCTTCATCCTTAGCATTTCTAAAAGATTCCCTACTCTTTGAGAACTTCGCAAAATGAGTCTCGGATTTATTTCCTTTACTACTTTGATCATCGTCTATTCTAGACTCAATCAAAGTGGGGGCTAATGGTAGACACCTACTTTTGGCCTCCTGTCCCGACAGGAAGTGTAATGATGATAAAAAAAAAACCATCTTCAAGTTGGATCGAAGTGAATAATGCTTATGGATAACTGTGTTAAACCACAAAACACAAAAGACTAGCCAAAACCAAGAAATAAAGCCAAATAAAGTCCAATTAATTAAAACCCAATAATGACGAATTTAGGAGCGCCTAGGTCAATAAAAGAGCTGCCGCAGAAAATAACACGCGCATCTCAAGGAATCGAGCAGGGCTAGCGCGCGCAACTAATTAAGTTGCGCGTGACACTAAGCACAACTGCCAGAGTTGCGCTCGTGAAAGATTTAGAATTTTAGAAAAATGGAAAATCAAATCTTGCCATAAAGTCGCGCGCAAGACAATTAGTAGCGCTGCCTATAGCAGCGCAACGCAATCACTTGCGCTGGGTGGCCGCGCATAACTCATCCTGTTGCGCACGACACCTTCTACGGCAGAATGTTAAAAACCCTAAACCTACTCATTCCATATAAATAGAGGCTTAATGTGAGGCTTAAATAGAAAAAAATTAACCCTAAACTCCGACGAAAAACTTATGAACTTGTGCTACATAGCCCTTCTTGTCCTAAACACTCACCCCTTTTGATATTTTGACACTACGGTGGAGGTTCCCCAACAAGAAGGAATCTATAAGTGTTCTTACCGGGGATCTAGCAAAGAGAAGTGGTAAATTCCCGAGCACTTAGATAAATCATTTATTTTCTTGTTTAAAATAAGTTTAATTAATTAATTAGTGTTGCTTGATCACTTAAAAAGGTTTAATTAATCAATTCCACATAGTATCTTGCGTTAAATAAGATTAGAATTGAATAATTAGTTGTTGGTTGATCACCTAAGCCAAGGAGAATATTGTTTATTTCTCGTCATATTCACGAATTTGATTAAATAAAGAATAACGACTTTGCAATGTATTTCCAACGTGAATTAATGTGTGTAAATAAAATCAACTAACTTAGCTTTATGTATCACGTTGCATATATTGTTTGGTGATGAAATTGTAAAAAAAGGAAGAGCTAGTAGAGGTCGTACTAGGGCTAGAATAGCGATTCCCCCTAAAGGGAACGTTATTTTAGTACCCTCGCTCCCGAACTCATTTCTAGTTTATGTAGACCAATTTGGGCATGGGTAAACTTACGATTCGTGCTAATTATTCCATGAACTCCACATGGAAGAAAGGTATGAACATGGTTTATGCGTTTTTCTAAAACTCATTGGCGACTCCTACTTGTTTCTTATAAAAAAGTGTGATGATAGAGTCAATTCTAATTCAAGGTCCCCCGAAAAGTCAGGAATTCAAATCCTACTACACCCTAACAAGTGTAAAGTCCTAGGCTTTTAAATGGCCATGGGAATTTAAGGAAGGACCCCCTTACGATGGGATCACCCTCCTTAAACCTGGTATATTGCGCTGGTCATGTAAAAGGAGTGGACTTCCCGTGAACCCGTTCTTGTTTGGATCTCCTCTAAGACGGTTCAAGCAAAGTAAGGTTTCCGCCGAAGCCAATGAAGCGAGTGAATTGCATCCCTCTATTTGATCCATTATGGACACCATTGAATTATCTCCGTACTCTTTGCCTGTCCTAAATAAACAACTAACAACAAGATAAAAACACAAAGCACAAATTTTAAATCATTGTTTAGTCAAGTTGTCACGAGGAGCGACGAAGTGTTCGACAAATTGAATCAAATTCATGTTATCCTCTGTCTCAATTTTTGCCATAGCATTGTCATTCAAGCTAAAAAAATCTGTGAAATGCAGGTTTTGAATCCGACAATTTAGGGGCATAAGTCACGGGGAGGGTATTTATAAGGAAGCCTAGTAGAGCCTCAAAATGACCGGGTAATGGGACAATTTCATCATCTTTAAAAAGAAAAAGATGATGGTTCGAGTCCCAATGATTAACCGCAGCATGGAGAAAATCAAAATTTATATTCAGTTGCATATAGTTTAATAGGGGATCAAGGTGGTATATTTTAAAAGCCAATTTATCCTTATTTGAAAGGGAAGTGATCCATTGTTTCAAACGTTACTCAAAGTTTTCACTATTGTTCAAAAAAACAAAAACGTAATGAGAGCAATATTTTTCTTTGTATTAAAGAATGAATGTCAGATTATCAAAATCCTATACAAAACCGCGCTTAAATAGGCCAAAACAGTACAATTTTTCGGCAATTTTCACCCAAAGGAAAGTTCATGACCCGCAGGTGGCGCGCGCATCTCATGAGTTGGGAGCGCCAGCCACGTGTAACCAATTCACATGCGCGCAACAGTCACGCACAACTCATGTAGTTGTGCGTGACCTATTCTATCGCGACATATTTTTTGGGTTATTTCCGTATTTCGGACTCGATATCTTATAAATAACCCATACGCTTGCCTTTTTTGTCATTGTTTCATTTTTTTTATTATTTCCCTTCCTTTTTATTTTCTTTTCTTTTTGTTTCCTTTTTCTTTTGCGTACTTTTATTTTTTTTCACCTTTCTTTCCCTTTGTTTTTATTTTCATATTTTGGAAAAGTTGTCTCTTCCTTTATTTTATTTTTTCAACGGGCGTAAGTCGAGAACCCTTTCCTTCCGTCATAAATTTTTTTTGCGCTTTCCTTTTTTTTAAAAAAAAAAATATATGGAAATAAAAATAAAATATGATATATACAAAAAATGTCATATGTACAACAATCGTATAAAATAAAATAATAAATAAACCTATACATTTTCCATAGGGCATAAGAGAGAAAAAAAAAGAAGAAGAAGAAGGGATCAAGGTGCTTAGCGGCTCCTAGAATGCTACTGTACATCCTGCAAAACCCAAAACAAACACTAATACACGTATGTGTAATAACTTTGATAAAAATACACACAAAACTTGCGCGACCATCCGATGATCACGGCATGACAAAGCCACGAGGGCTCTTTGATTAGCAGCTCGGAGAGCACGTATAGTCCTCACCATATATGTCGTTTACTATCCCCCGTGAAACCTGTTCCAAAAAACCAAGGACAATTATAAAAATATGTATATGATATATGAAAAAAGAAAAATATACATGTTCGGAATAAAACATGCACGCCGACTCAACCATCTCTGGTAAGAACGGTATGCCCTCATCCTCCGCTGTCGAAAGAATCTCGCGAACTACCGACCAAAAAGCATCAATATACGTGACATCCGCTAAAGGAGGCACCTAACCACCCAGCTCGACCCTCTAAAAATAACAAAAAGAAGTCAAGTTCCGAACCATAAATCAAAATATAAAGAAAAAGAAAAAAACAAACTGAAACGAAAGCTAGAAAAGGAGTTAGCCTGGATGCAATGAATGCCGGGTAAATGCGCCCGGCAGCACCAGCTGCTCCGCTGGATAACCAAGGATTGCCTTAGCTCTATCCTCGGTAGACTACGAGTCCGGAAGCAGCATTCGGATCGAAGGGTCTACAAGAACCAAAGGCTCCCCAGACGAAAACTACCAGACGACATGCTCGCCTAAAAACCAAGCGTCTGTCCGCTAAAGCACGAGGAGTCCCTGATAAAAAGCCCAAAAACGGCAGCGAACTGCTCTTACACGGACAGCCTCAAGGACCCCAACGATCAAACTCCAAGGACGAAGATCAATCTATGAGAACACATACACATAAAAAACATCACTTGAGAAAATATATATATAAAAAAAAAAAAGTTGTGTTGTCAAAATCATACTCACCGACGCACGAGTCGCCGAAAGAATCCTCTGATGAAAGTCGCCGGCTATAGTAGCTCGCTTATTCTTTATTGTGTCCAAGTGATGACCAATAGGGAAACGAGCTTCTCTAAGTATCCTGGGGGTTAAGAAAGGCTGGTACGAGTATCCCCAAGCCTAAAATAGAGAATAAAACATGATCAAAAGAGCCATTAAAAGAAAATAAACAAAGGAAAAAATGAAATAAACACGTACCTCGAGAAAACGACCATTCCATGAAACAGAGATCCGAGGCACCTTAGTAGCTGCCACATAATCTATCACCGGGTCACCTTATAGCCGTAAGCATACAGGCATACAACACCTCCGCCTAACTCAAGTTACCTACTTGCCCCAAATCGCTAAGGCAAATAAGTAACCCGATGAAGAAACGCTATCCCCGATCACTCAGGCTAGTGTTGGAAAAAAAAACTTAGGCAATGTATATCCGAGCCAGCTGCTCAGGAGTACACTGCCAATCAACCTCGTTAGCCGACATCTCGAAGGCAAGAACTGATTACGAAGTACAAGACTGCGCATACATGTGAAGGGCCGCCATAAGACGGTCTCCCACGAGGTCACGTAGTCTCTCATTTGACCCCTCACGGCCTCTATAACCACGAGTTCGCGTCTAAAAGGAAAACCCGTGATCATTGAGAAATCGTAAGGCTTAACCATCATCTCCCCCCACGGGAAGTGAAAAGTGTTAGTGGAATCCCACCAAAACTCCTACAACTCTCGAAGGAAAGCTGACGACACAGGTTGACTCGATAAATCCCGAAGGGCTGCTAACTGGAGACTAATCCCCGAAATCTCTACCACCTCCTTCACCATGCACATAATCTCTTGAAATGACCTCTCAAGTCACCCGAGCCGTATAGACGCATGCTAGGCTCGTTCTAAATATATATATATATATATATATATATATATATGTATATATATATATATATGTATATATATATATATATGTATATATATATATATATATATATATATATATATAAAGAAAATATGGTTGTAACTTTTAAAAAAAAAAAGAAAAAGAGGAAAAGAGAGAAATGATAAAAATGGAGGCGCAAAGGAAGTCACTATGCCACGCCAACTCTAAATCAAAACGTCATGGTCTGGGTCCCATTAAGGATCTGAGGATCTTAGTTAGGAGGAGCTTCCCAAACCACATCCTCATGGCGATGTCGATCAGCTCCGACGCGTCGCTCCCGAGCCTGTTCATGGGGACGCGTCACCCACCTTAGATGGAAAACCGTTTCGTCGGGCATTGGTACTCCTAGATCCTCCTCGGCATTGACAAATGGAGGGGAGTCCAGACTATAATCGATAGAATTTATACACGAATAGGTAATTTTTCTAAAAAAACTAAAATACGAGTTCTATACCCATTTCAGCAGCATAACGACTGCCGAAAGGGCCAAACACAAAAATTAAATGTCGCCCATGCTTGGGGGCTACGGTACCTACAGTTAAATTCAGTAAATAGGGGCTTTTAACACCCACAAAGCCATCCTAAACCAGTTTCAACTAAAGAATTCTAAAGATTATTTCCATACATCTCAAAGAATTAACTATTTCTATATGAATAATGTAGACACCTACTTTTGGCCTTCTGTCCCGACAGGAAGTGCAATGACGATAAATAAAACCATCTTCGTGTTGGATCAAAGTGAAAAATTCTTATGGATAACTAGTTAAACCACAAAACACAAAAGACTAGCCCAAACCAAGAAACAAAGCCAAATAGAGTCCAATTAATTAAATCCGATCATAATTAGGCTTAAGACCGTACTTGAAACCCAATAATGATAGATTTAGGAGCGCCTAGGTTAAAATAAGCGCTGTCGCGGAAAATAAAGCGTGCATCTCAAAGAGTCGCACTGGGAAGGCACGCACAACCAAATCAGTTGTGCGTGACACTCAGCTCAACTTCCAGAGTTGCACTCGTGAAAGATTCAGAATTTTAGAAAATTGAAAAATCAAATCTTGCCATAAAGCCGCGCGCAAGACAATTAGTTGCGCTACCTATAGCAGAGCAACGCAATCACTTGCGCTAGGTGGCCGCGCGCAACTCATTTTGTTGCGCGCAACACCTACTGTGGCAGAATGTTCAAAATCCTAAACCTGCTCATTCCCTATAAATAGAGGCTTAATCCGAGGCTTAAACAAACAGAAATTAACCCTAAACTCTGGAGAAAAACTTGTGAATTTTTGCTACCTATCCCCTCTTGTCCTAAACACTCACCCCTTTGATATTTTGTTACTAAGGTGGAGGTTCCCCAACAAGAAGGAGTCCATAAGTGTTCTAAACGAAGATCTAGCAAAGAGAAGTGGTAAATTCCCGAGCACTTAGATAAATCATTTTTATTTTCTTATTTAAAAGAACTTTAATTAATTAATTAGTGTTGCTTGATCACTTTAAATGGTTTAATTAATCAATTCCACATAGTATCTTGTGTTAAATAATATTAGAATTGAATAATTAATTGTTGGTTGATCACTTAAGCCAAGGCGAATATTGTTTATTTCTTGTCATATTCACGAATTTGATTAAATAAAGAATGACGACGTTGCAATATAATTCCTACGTGAATTAATGTGTGTAAATAAAATCAACTAACTTAGTTTTAGGTATCGCGTTGCATATATTGTTTGGTGATAAAATTGAAAAAAAGGAAGAGCTAGTAGAGGTCGTACTAGGGCTAGAATAGCGATTCCTCCCTAAAAGGAACGTGATTTTAGTACCTCGCTCCCGAACTCATTTTTGGTTTATGTAGACCAATTTTGGCATGGGTAAACTTATGATTCGTGCTAATTATTCCATGAAGTCCACACGAAAAAAAGGCATGAACGAGGTTTATGAGTTTTTCCAAAACTCATTGGCGACTCCTACTTTTTTCTTATAAAAAAAGCGTGATGATAGAAACAATTCTAATTCAAGGTCCCCCAAATAGTCAGGAATTCAAATCCTACTACACCTTAAAAAGTGTAAAGTCCTAGGCTTTTAAATGGTCATGGGCATTTAAGGAAGGTACCCCTTATGATAGGATCACCTTCCTTACAGTGGCGACTCCACTGGGGACTTAGAGGTTACATGATTAGTTCTTAGTTATGGTCCAAGGTTTCCAACACTAGGTTGCCTCTGGGTTGTAACGAGAATTAACTTGGATAATCTCTAGTTAGAGAGAGAGACTTGAACGCATAACATCTTCCTTTTGCACAAAAGTAAAAACCAAACAAGCAACATTGCATCATGCATAATTACACCACACTTCAACCTTTGGGGATTGGCTCATTTATTAGGGGTCGCCAACACTAGGCTTCAATCCCGAAATCAATAACAATCATCCCACCCATATCACCAACAAAATGTTAGGAGAGAGATGTTATGAGTCAACACATTGAGTGATTTATTTGTGCTTCGTTTCTTGAGATATGGTACCTTTGTACACCCAAGCCTTTTGACCTTAGAATGGCATTGCGTGAATCTTGGCTTATGACATGCTCTATGTGACTATGTGCAACGTGTTAGGATAGTCTTCTTTTTTTCTTTTTTTTAGTTTGGTCTAGGTTCCTAATTACGAAGTGTCCCTTTGTAATTTTGAGTCGTATTCGAAGGATAACATTAAAAAAAATTAAAAAAAACGATGACAAAAAAAAGCGCTCGAATTACAAAAAAATCTTACGATCAGGTGGCGCACGCAACTTAATGAGTTGCGACACCCTTAGCAGCGCAAGTGATTCTGATGCGCGTGCCAGCCACGCGCAAATTAATCACTTGCGCGCGCCCACTGTTACGAGTCGATTTGATTTCTCAAAAAACAAATTGACTCGTTCAAACAATATCTTCATCGGAGAATTTTTTAAGGGTGATGTTATCCGTTCGAATATATCTTGCGTCATTTCCTTTTTTTTCCTTTCTTCTAAACAAGTGTATCAATTTACTTATCCTTTCGTAATTCCTTTAGGGCCAGTTCTCAAGCTTGGGAACGAAGACTCTCGGGCACTCGTATTCTACGTTTACCATCAAGTAATCCACCTCTTTTAAACCACCTTCCCTAGACAACTAGTCCTAGTCCAACAAAATGTCAACCATCGAGCAACTCTAAGAAGAGGTCGCTCGCTTGAGAGAAGAAAAGGCTCAAGAGGCCGAAGAAAGAAGAATTAAGAAACTTGAAAAAGCTAGAAATAAAGTGTTGAGGCTCTAGCCTTGCAACAAAAGATGTAACAATTATCCGTCAAAGAAAAGTCGTTGGAGAAGCTTGTTCTTCGTTCCACCATGGGGAACAAGTACTTCTTTTCTCCTCCCTCAGAAAAGTTCGTAGCTATGGACTTGCCAATATTTAAGGTGACCAATAATCCACAAAACCACTTAATGTGTTTTACTAGCACCATGGCATAAAGGGAGTTGATCCTAAGCTTTATGCATTGACTTTCCCTTTATCTTTAGACCCAACCGCGAGAGAGTGGTACTATATGTTAGATCCTAAATCAAAACAACATGGGAAGATGTAGTTTTAGCTTTCATTACCCAATATAAGAGTAACATAGAGTTCAAATTGACTCTACGTGAACTTGAAATGCTTAAGCAAGGCAACGATGAAGGTTTCCTTGCTTTCTATGGTAGATGGCGAGAAAAGGCGGCTCACCTTGCCCAAAGGCTACCTTAATACAAAAGTTCATTGACAATTGTCATGAAAAGCACAACAAGCATCTACGTTACCTTGGCTTAGACACTTTTCAAAAGGTTTATTATGTGGCTACTAAGATTGAAGATGATCTTGCTAAAGAAAAAGCAAATAAACCTTATCATCATCAACCTAGGAATAACTAAAAAATGGGGAATTATAATACTTCATCCTCTATTGATGTATTTGCGACTTCCACGCAATATAATAACAGTAATGATCCACGGAAAATATGGACAAAAGAAAGAAAATTTACACCATTTCTTATAAGATATAAAGAATTATTAGAAAAATTGAGCGAAAAATGCTTACTTGCACCAACAGGGCCAAAACCACCCACTTCACCAGAAAAAAGATTTTCTAATTGGGATGGTAATGCTTATCGTGCTTGTCATAGAGGCGTTGGGCACGGTACTGAACGTTGCTACGTCTTAAAACACAAAATACAAGATTTAGTAGACAATGGGAGAATTCTCACGCCTAAATCTAACAATAATGCATCCCCATTAGGGGTGTTTTATATTAATGAGGACCATATGGAAAGTGATACGTTCAATCCTTTGGACTATATCACATCTATAGGAGAACCTCTAGCCACAATACTCATAGGGGCAACTAATGAAGTATGTGGACTATGGGGCGACGACTTTCAAGAATTATATGTCTCTAAGTATGCCACCGTCCCACCTCCATCTTGTTTACAAATTGAGACAAATGGAACGCTTGATTGGGATCATTTCTTGGGGAAGTCACAAGTCTTATCAAATCTCTCCTTGGATGAACAATGGCATCAAGCACAAATCATGGAACATCTTGAAATAGAGGCAATTTTAAAGCCACTAGAAGAAAGTTGGTTCATGAGTCCTACGACTAACCCAAATGAGATAGATCATCTAACTCGTACTAGGCAAGTTTGCCAAGCACCACCAAATGGACCTTCGACCACATAAAATCAAACACAAGGTCAAGCAAAAAATCCAATACCACCTCCACTTGAGGTGGAAGATCCATTAGTTAAACAACTTTGCCAATCCAAGGCGAATGTTAGCATTTGGTAACTCCTAATTACTTCTAAAGAACATAGGAATTCTCTTATGAACTCTCTAGCGGCTTTGTCTGTAAGCAGAGACACAACCCCTCAGGATCTCGTTAGCTTGCTTACTAACGAGAAATCCGATAAATCATTAATTTTCACTAATGATGATTTGCCTTCAAAAGACACTACCCGCAATAATGCACTATACCTAACTGTGGGGTGCAAGGGATACAATATCCCTCTTACTTTAGTAGACAATGGGTCGGCTGTAAATATGTGCCCATTACGAAAAGCAAAATATCTAGGCCTTAATCCAGAAAAATAATTTCATTCAACAACACAAAGCATTAGGGCCTATGACAACTTGAGAAGATCGGTGTGTGGAACTGTTAAGCTACCAGACACCACAGGCCCAATTAAAAAGCAATTGAATTCCACGTTATAGACATTAAACCTACATTCAACCTTTTACTTGGACGTCCTTGTATACCTAAGCTTGGTGAAATACCATCCTCACTTCATCAAATGATTAGGTTAAACTATTAAGGGCTTCCTATGACTACACATGTTTCTCCACTCAAAATAGCCATAAATGACCAATCACTTATGTAAATAAACCATGACAATGATGAAGAGGACATGTGGGGATTTTCCGCCGAGCCAATCTACACAAACAAAATGGAAGAGATCCTTGAAGAATCATTCAAGCATGATCCATGATCCACCCGGATAATAAACAACATCTTGTTTAAGAGTAGTTACGTTCCTGGGATGCCTTTGGGAATAGGAATGAAGAAATCTCTTTTACTCCCTATCAAAAAGAAAAGTCTCTCCTTTGGATTGGGATACAAACCAATCAAGGAAGAACTAGAGTCTCACGATGCTAAAAACAAAGCACGTAGAGACAACAATAAAAATGGGATAATCAATTTGCTCCCATCTTACCAACAAACCCTTAATGGACAATTCATTAGGGAGGGAGAAGATTACCCTTGCTATGACTTTCCAGAACCACTAGTTCTGGAAGGAATCAAGAAGCCAGGATTCGAAATATTTCACGATAGCTACTTCTTGAATGAAAACCTTAAAATCGTTGAATCAAAACACAACTCCAGGGTGCTATGATGGGCAAGCATTCAACTTGCTATTTGGACTAGAGCAAAATCATGTCACTACAATGACTAATCAAAATGCCATTCAAGATGAAGCTTTCGATCCAACCTCGTTTATCACACCTTCTAATGAAACCTTTGAGCATGGATGGAAGAAGTCTTTCAAATGAACCAATCACAAAGGCGATAAGCTAGAAATCGTCACAGGCAAAGGGAAGATGTTTGAAGAATCGGACGACGAATCTAGTATAGACTCTAGGGAAGCTGAAAATCTAGGCCTTACGGCCATTATTGAATCTTTATTTTCTATTTCTAAGGTCGAAGATCCCAAAAATGATTTTTCTCATGATGTACACTGTTTTGAATTTAATAATATGAGCTCTCTTTCCGAGTATATGCCTTTTCTTGAGTCTTTTGAATGCTATAACAATCAATCTAATGAAAATGATAATATTAATTATTTGATTGAACTAATGAATGAATGAGAACAAAAGAACCTTATAATTTAAGAAACCGAAACAGTTAATATAGGAACAAATGAAAACAAAAGAGAAGTAAAAAATGGCTTATCTTTAAATCCGGAAGAGCGATCGAGCCTCATATCGACGCTCAAATAATTCAAAGACGTGTTCGCTTGGTCAAACAATGACAAGCCCAGAACAAATAGGGAAATTGCGGAACATACCATTCCCTTGAACCCTACCTCTAAACCAGTAAAACAAAAACTTCGACGAATGAAACCTGATGTCGCTCTGAAAATAAAAGAAGAAGTACAAAATCAATTAGACGCAGGTTTCATTCGCGTATTTAATTATCCAGAGTGGGTAACAAACATCGTCCCAGTCCCTAAAAAGGATGGACGAGTTCGCATGTGTGTCGACTTTAGGGACCTTAATAAGGCTAGCCCTAAAGACGATTTTCCTCTACCACATATTGATATATTGGTAGATAACATGGGTGAACATGCGATGTTATCCTTTATGGATGGATATGCAGGTTACAACCAAATTTTAATGGCAAACGAAGACAAAGAAAAGACATGCTTTATCACCCCTTGGGGTACATATTGCTACATAGTCATGCCATTTGGTTTAAAAAATGCAGGAGCTACGTACCAAAGAACAGCTACGACTCTCTTGCATGATATGATGCATAGAGAAATAGAAGTATATGTGGATGATATAATCGTAAAGTCCAAAGATAGAATGGGACATATAAAAGCTTTACGCAAATTTTTCACTCGCATAAAAAAATATAAAATGCGCTTGAATCCACAAAAATGCGCCTTCGGAGTAACTTCCAGCAAGTTACTCGAATACGTAGTAAGCACACGTGGTATTGAGATCGATCCCTCCAAAATAAAGGCAATCGTTGATATGCCTCCCCCTCAAACAGAAAAAGTAATTAGGGGGTTCCTTGGCAAAATACATTACATTAGTCGGTTCATCAACAAATTGACTATAACTTGTTAGCCAATATTTAAGAAATTGAAAAAAGAAGAAAAACATGAATGGGACGATCAATGCAAAAAGGCCTTTGAGAAAATCAAATATTATCTCAAAAGTCCACCAATTTTAGCACCACCAGTACCCAAACTACCTCTTAGGCTATACATCACGGTTACAGACCCGACCATAGGCGCCATGTTAGCACAAGAGGTAGAAAAAGTCAAGCGTGCAATATATTACATAAGTAAAAAAACTCATTCAATATGAAAAAAAATATAGCACCTTGGAAAAAACAAGTTTAGCATTAGTGTGAGCAACTAAAAAACTACAACATTATATGCTACCACACACTACTCATGTGATTTCTCAACAAAATCCGATAAAGTATTTGTTTGAACAACCACCTATACCAGGAAGAATATCCAAGTGGTTGATAATGTTTGCCGAATTTGAGCTAAAATATATTCCTAAAAAATCAATAAAAGGGAAGTAATTTCCGATTTTCTGGCACAACATTCAGTTCAAACAAGCCATGCAGAAACTACTCATCTTCCGAATTAAGAGATGCTCATGACACAAGATGACAAATGGGTAAAGTACTTCAACGGTGCGTCCAATCAAAAAGGATGTGGCTTAGGAGTGTAACTCATAAGTCTAGAGGGGGCACATACTCCAATATCTGTCAAACTAGACTTTAAGGTTACTAATAATGTCGCGGAATGTGAAGCCTGCATTATTGGATTAGAAGCAGACGCTAGCATAGGTGTGAAAAAATTAGAGGTATATGGAGATTCAAGTTTGTATATAAATCATATACTGAAAAAAATGGAAAATAAAGAACTCCACAATGATATTATACCAAGCACACTTAGAGCAACTCATCGAGCATTTTGAACATATTGATTTTAAATATCTCCCATGATATGATAATCAATTTGCTGATGCGCTAACAAAATTAGCCTCAATGATCAACATTCCTGGTCACTTAAATATGATGCCATTATGCGTTGATAGAAGAGAAGGATTAGCATATTGCAACACAATAGAGGAAATAAATGACATTGAAGGAGACAATCCTTGGTATGATCATATCCTCTAATATATTACCCATGGCACATATCCTGAAAATACTTCATCAAAAGACCAACGAGCCTTGAGAACACTTGCGGCCCAATACGGACTATTATATGGTTAATTATGCAAAAAAAAAAAGGACCTAATGGTCAAAGTTTATTGTGCATAGACCAACCTGAAACTACAAGCCTTATGGAGAATACTCGCAAAGGTGTTTGTGGACCTCATATGAATGGTAAAATAATTGCAAAAATAATTTCACGACAAAGGTACTATTAGTCCACTATGGAACATGATTTCATACAATATGTTAAAAAATGTCTAGAGTGCCAAATGTTCGCTAATTTACAACACCTTCCACCATCCGAACTATACAATATCACTTCCCCTTGACCTTTTTCAACTTGGAGAATTGACATAATTGGTAAAATTTCACCAACAGGAGCAGGAGGACACGAGTACGTATTAGTAGCCATCGATTGCTTTACCAAGTGGATTGAGGTTGCTTCTTACGTAGATATCACTTCTAAACATGTCGCAAAATTTCTCAAGCGAAACATATTTTGTAGATATAGAGTTCCACATGAACTAATTAGTGATCAGGGATATCAATTCAAAGTTGAAGTCGAGACCCTCTTAACTCTTTATAAAGTAAAACATCATCACTCATCTCCATATAGACCTCAAATGAATGGATCTGTAGAATCGGTGAATAAAATCATAACAGTCATCATCAAGAAAATGGCAGAAAATTAATAAGACTGGCCGAATAAACTACACTTCGCACTATGGGATTACAGAACGTCCATACGAACATTAATAGGAGTAACTCCATACTCCTTAGTTTTTGGAATGAACGTAGTTCAACCAGTCGAACTGGAAATACCATCCCTACGCATCGTACTCGAAAGTAAGCTACCGGAAGCTGAATAGGTAAGAGCAAGGTATGAAGAGCTTTTATTCCTCTATGAACGACGATTAAGAGCTTTGCATCATGTACAATTTTACCAACAACGCATTGCGCGTCATGTTAACAAAAAGGTACAACCCATAAATATCAAAGAAGGTGACTTTGTACTAAAGGAAGTTAGGGGTCCACCAACAAATTCAAGAGGTAAATTTAAGCCTAATTGGATAGGTCCCTGATGCGTAATTGAAATCCTATCAGGAGGATCCGTCAGATTAATGGATTTTGGAGGTGATGAAATTCACTAATTAATAAACATTGATCAACTTAAAAAATATTACATATGAAATCTGGTTAAACTCGTTCATTCATTAAATAAATCATTTTTAGCATTCAATTGAAAGATTCTAAGTGTTATGCATTTTTTCGAATAACATGTTAAAATACATAACACTTGGGGGGCAATTTACATATAATAGACCATTCTAAGTGTTCAGATTTTTTCGACCATCACGAAAAACTCTTCATACTTGGGGGAGGTAATAATGCAGAAAATAAAAAAAAATTAACACTCGTAGTAAAGGTGTCGCGTGCAACTAGAATGGTTGTGGGCGGATGTCACGCGCAACAAATCTATTTGCGCGCGACAGGCTCACGCAACCTCTGATGTTGCGCACACCACCTGATGACGCACTGCGAACCCAGAACTTTTACGCTCGATTAAAATTATGACTTTTACTTGTAATAAAAAGAGGGTGTTTCTCAAAAATAACATATACTCGGAAAATAAAAATTAAACTTTGATTTTAGCTTTGTCTAAACAAAGTTTGATAAATTTTTTCATTTAATTTCTACATAAGAGATTAAAGAAAAAAAAGTATGTATAATAATTGCAAAGAACTACGCAAAGACCTGAATTCGTAATACGAATTCGTAGGCAATATTTATAATTCGATCATATAAAAAAAATATAAAGCTCATTTTATTTCATTCAAAATTCAAAATAAGAGACATTATTGAACTAGATGATAAATAAGAATAAAAACATAGTAGTGATCGATTACACTTTATTCAAATTAAACTAATGATAAAATTGTGTAACACTCTAAGGTTTACTATGTCCTCGATTGTCACGGATGATGGAGGAGTAGTTTCCATCTCAGTATTTTCATAAACCTTAGAGCTTTCCCCTACATTCTTCTTTTTCACCCAAACATTGTTCTTTAATTTAGGGATTGGGGCATTTGCAACCTATTTTCCTTTTCCTTAAACAATTGGAGCCTTCTTGCGAGTATTTGGGTAGACACCCATTTGTGTCTCCCCAAAACCAAACCCAGTGATGAGTGCCTTTCACGTCGAATCATAATCGAATGCAGTGAAAGTGTGGAAAGTCTAGTGTTGCAGTTAGTTTTATTTCTTTTCTTTCTCTCTGTTTTTGAAAACCTATTATATGAAAACAGCCAATCCAGTTTGGTTTAGTCCATGGAAAGGGTTAAATAATAGTGTATTTGGGTCGGGTTTGAAAAGAGATTTCCAACGATATATTATATACCCAATTTCGATGAATAATGAGGAAGTTATGGCCAAATTACTAAACTGGGCCTGGTTTGATCCTTATATGCGGAGTCTTCTAGAAGGTTCTTTTGAATCCTAATTTGATTAGCATCGATAAATTGACTTTAATTGACTTTTTAAGAGTTTTAATTAGAATAAAAGAAGTGTTTTAAGGAAATTACAGTTTTACCCTCTCGTACGCTTAAATTTATCAAAATAAGAAAACACGTGGAAAACTATTTGCAGTGCCATACGACACGTCTGTCGCCTGGCGATAGACCTGGCGTCTGGCGACAGGCGCGTGTTTGGCGACAGCGTTGTGTTTTATTCTTTTCGAAACTCTTATTCGTTTTTTATCATATCCGGCTAATTTTATTTATAAATAGCCTCCTAAAATTCTGTTTTCAATCATCAACAACTATCAATTCTTCTCACCAACTCTCATCAAGAAATTCTTGATATTCTCTCTCTCTCTTTTCTAAACTAGCTTTTCTCATACAAAATTCCGCATTCACAAGATCTAGACACACCTAGCCAAGTTCGAAGTTGCCTTTGCCCTAGACGTGAAAGGTTTAATTTCTGAGGGTTTGGTCCCAAATCTCTCTTTCAATTATTTAATTTAATTGTTGTTTTATTGTTTTCCTTGAAGTTACTAACGTGGGTATTTTGTTATTAGAAAGAGGTACGAGGCATTGAAGTAAGTGTTTTCATTGTTTTCATTGTTATTATGATATAGAAATCATGTTAGGGTGTTTTGATCTTCCTAGTATCATGTTTAGGGAAAAGGTTATAATATCAAATATGCTTATTATGATTTCTATGATGCTTCCTATTGTCTTTCTTAATATTCATGTTAATATCATGTTAGGGCTAAAGCTTTGATTTTTATTGCTTAGTGACATGCTAGGGTTTGTTATTAATCTTGTTAGTATCATGCCTAGGATCTTGCTATTATTATGCTTTAACATGATCATGATTATTATGATCATGATTATTTTGATTATGATTATTATTATTATCATGTTGCTTGATGATTATTATTGTTATTTCTTGATCACGCCTTTTATGCATGTTTAAAGGGAATTTGTACTTGTACTCACGCTTAATAAGATAATTAATAATCTTGTTTAGGGTTAATATGATTATAATTCAAGTGATCGCCAATAATTGTTTTATTTGTGCCTTAATATTCAACCAACATAGATAAACAGGTTTAGGGTAGTCCTATTGATTGCATGTTAGTCAGAAAGCGCACATGAATACGATCAAAATAAAGTAGAGGCCTATTATTAGGGTAGTTTCAATCTCTTTTAGATTGGATTTGTACCTTCATCCCCGAACACCAGTCATGGTTCCAGACCTATAGGAGTTAACGAGCTCCTGGATCGTTTAGGGGTGTAACCTTCACCCTGTGAACAGTTTACAAGTTCCTAAAACTTGTTGGCGACTCTTTTGCTCTAGCTTCCTTCCTTTTGGACGCCACCATACTTAAGTGTATGATCACACTGGGATTCAAGTTTGGGGTAATGCTTGAAATATTCCCTACAATTTGGTGAAGGTTCTTTAATTTTAACCCCTTGTTACGCATGTTTAGGAGGAGCCTTTCTCTTTGGTTCCTTCAAACAAGCCTTAGGAGATGAGAAGTCCAGTTTTCTTCTCACTCCTTTGTTTTGACCACTAGAAGGAGTAGTGGTGGCCGAATGCATCAAAGGCTTAGGTGGATTGTGAGCCGTGGCCGCTTGATGTTGTGATCGAGCCTTGTTCAATTCATCCTTATAAGCTGCATTCATCCAAGCCTTGTAAAAGGAAGATAATACAATACTCGTAGTAGGATTTTGTACTACCCATCTAGGGAGACTTGATCAATATTCCATCCAACGAGCAATTCGTTCGGGTTTAAACATCACATCTTTAGGGGCATCACAATCTTGCGGGGGAATAATTTGTTTCATCCCGTATTGTCTCATCACCCTGCAAGGAAAGATAAAGGTAGTAATAGATAGGCCTAGAATCCTAATATAAGGGCAATTAAAACTATTTCCAACCATACTACTTATGTTCCACCAAGGAATCACAAAGCGTATGTTAGGAACCCCGTGACAGAAAAACGATGTCCATTCTTATTCATTCATGTGCTTGTAGAGAATTCAACGTCCAGGGAATGTCCTTACTCCATTAGCCTCAAGGTTTTGTGGCTGATCAACAATTCGCAAACGCTCCATGAGCCAAATTTGAAAGAGAGAGAGAGAGAGAGAGAGAGAGAAAATTTAATTGCGACTTTACACAAGCAGGTGGCGCGCGCATCAAAATCAGTTGCGAGCGCCATCCGCGCGCATCTCAAAAGATTGCGCTGGTCAAGCCAGCGCAACTTCAAAGATTGCGCTGCTATATGACGAAAAAAATCGTACGTGTAATAGAAGTGGACTTTCTGTGAAACCGTTTTCGTTAGGGTCTCCTCTAAGGCGATTCAAGCATAGAACGGTTTCCGCCAAAGCCAACGGAGCGGGTGAATGACATCCCTCTATTTGCTCTACTATGGACACCATGGAATAATCTTCATACTCTTTACCTATCCTAAGTAAACAATTAACAACACAATAACATAAAGCACGAATTTTAAAGCGTTGTTTAGTCATTTTGTCACGAGGGGCGACGAAGTGTTCAAAAAATTGGATTAAATTCACGCCTTCTTCAGTTCCAATGTTAGTCATATCATTGTCAGAAAAACCGAAAAATCTTTGGAATATAGGTTTGGGATCCGACAAGGTAGGCGCATAGGTCACAGGGAGAGTATTTGCAGGGAAGCCTAGAAAGGCCTCAAACTCACCAGGTAGTGGGACAATTTCGTCCCCTTTAAACAAGAAAAGATAATGGTTGGAGTCTGTAGGGAATAGTTTCAAGCCTTTAAAATCCCACTAGCTTGAACCCCACTGTGATCATACACTAAAGTATGGTGGCGTCCAAAAGGGAAGAAGATAGAGCAAAAGAGTCGCCAACAAGTTTTTAAGGAACTTGTAAACTGTTCACGAGGTGAAGGTTACACCCCTTAACGATCCAAGAGATCGTCAACTCCATAAGGTCATGAACCAAATAAGGGTTCGGGGATGAAGGTACAAATCCAACCTAAAAGAGATTGAACCTGCCCTAATAATAGGCCTCTACTTTATTCTGATCGTATTCATGTGCGCTTTCTGACTAACATACAATCAATAGGATTAACCCTAAACCTGTTTATCTATGTTGGTTGAATTTAATGCACAAATAAAATATTATTGGCGATCACTTGAATTTATAATCATATTAACCTTAAACAAGATTATTAATTATCTTATTAAGCGTGATTGCAAATACCAATTCCCTTTAACCTAAAATAAAAGGTGATCAAGCAATAACAATATAATAATAATATGCATATCAAGCAACATAATAAATAATCATCATCAATCAAAATAATAAATTTTAGAAAGAACATAGGAAGCATCATATTCTTAATCATGCTTAATATTAAAAACACCCTAGACATGATACTAGGAATCATCAAAATAATAATATAAACATGACGTCTACATCATAAAATCAATTAATCGATAAAGTACTTACTTGGATGCCTCGTACCTCTTTCTAATTACAAAATACACACGTTAGTAACTTCAAGGAAAATAATAATCAAAACAATTAAATTAAATAATTGAAAGAGAAATTTGGGACCAAACCCTCAGAAATTAAAACCTTTCACGTCTAGGGCGAAGGAAACTTCGAATATGGCTAGGTGTTTCTAGATCTTGTGAATGCGGAATTTTGTATGAAAAAGCAAGAAAGAAAGAACGAAAGATTAATGATTCATAAACTAATTTGTTGACGATTGAAGATTGTAGATGAATAAAAACGGAATTTATAAAAACTTAAGAATAAAAGAAGTGCAGAATGATCGATGATAATCCGTCATCCAAAACAGAGTTTATTAATACGATATTTATAGAGAAAATCAGCCAAAAAAGATAATTTATCAAAACAGAGTCTGAAGATCACAGAAACAACTTGGCGCTAGCTCTGGCTCATTGGCGCCAGGACCAGTGGCTAGCGCCAGGCGCCAATGGCTGGCGTCTGGCGCCAATCCTGGTTCCAGGCGCCAAGGCCTGGGGTTGGACGCCAAACCGGCTTTTAACACGTTTTTGAAAATCAGATAAAATTCTCGTACTGAAAGATAAAATAATATAATTTCAGTCGAAAATGCTATTTGATCTAATTAAAACTCTAAAGAATCCTAATTGAATTAAGAATGATAAGACCTTCTAGAATGTTCTAGAAAACCAAAACCATTCCTAATTACATTAGGAATGATAAATCATATTAGACCCTCCCCTAGATCATTGGGCCGAACTTAAAACTCAAACCAGGCCCAGTTTAGTAAATTGGCCATAACTTCCTCAATATTCATCGGAATTGGGCTTATAATATATCGTTTGAAAGGTCTTTGCAAGACCCATCCAACAACACCACTATTGGACTCATATCATGGACCAACCAAACTGGATTGGCTGTTTTTAAAATAAAGTTTTCAAAAACAGAGAGAAGAGAAAAGAAAAGAAATAAAACTTTCCGCAACACTAGACCTTTCAACACTTTCGTTTCATTCGATTATGATTTGACGCGAAAGGTACTCATCACTGGGTTTGGTTTTGGGGAGACACAAATGGGTGTCTACAGAAGCCCCCACTTTGACTGAGTTTGGAGAAACACAAGTTTCGAAAACAAGAGTCAAAGTAGCGATAGGGACGGAGAATGATTCAAAACGTTCTGCGATCCTAAATCACTCTTGTAACGCCGATACCTGTAAAAATAGCATTAGTTAAACAGATAAAAGAGTTAAGAAACGCGTATCTTGCACCGTCGAGCACACGTCTCTGAAAGTAACCAATTTGTTTTGATGACCTCCTGCAAGCTAGAGAATATCATCCCGCTTGAAAACCGCTACGCCTTGTAACTGCTTCCAAATTAGAAGATTGCTTCGCCTGAAACTATCATCTCCGCTGTGATAATATTCCACGTCCAAGGGAATATCATCAAAGATTTCTTCTCTTGAAACAATCCTCAGTTGTTTGTGACAACTCTCCACAATCTAGGGAACGCCATCTTGCTGTTTGTTTTGACGATCTTCCGCAATCTAGGGAACGCCGTCGATCAATGTTGCTACATCTTGAGCCTTTTCTTGAATCATAGTGACAACCTTTCCAATCATAGCAAAAGTCGTCGAAGACTGCCTATCTCGTGCTATCTTCTCAAATCTCGGGTGACAACCTCCACAATCTTAGCGAATGTCGTCGAAGACCGCCCATCTTGTGCTATCTTCTCAAATCATTGGTGACAACCTCCACAATCTTAGCGAATGCCGTCGAAGATCGCCCATCTCGTGCTATCTTCTCAAATCTTTGGTGACAACTTCCACAATCTTAGCGAATGCCGTCGAAAATAACTTTACTTGAAGTCATCCTCAATTGATGCGATAATTTTCCCAAAGAAAAAAACCGAAGACCCACGCCTGTCGATCTTTAAAAGTTCGCCTGAACTTTGCTTTTGCTATGCTTGTATGTCGGCGCTCTTTGCTCTTGAACCTGTATGTTGGTGCCCTATGCTCTTGAACCTATATGTCGGTGCTTTTTGCTAATGAGCCAATGCTTAGGCGCTTTAAGCTAAGTGAGGCGATCTTTTCATCAGGTCGATCACTTCATGTAATCAAGCCGATTACCTAATCATGTCAAATTGCTCAGAGGGCTAACTGGCGTACCAAGGAACCCAAAATATATTGCAGAAGGCTATCACTACCCTAGAAGGTGGTTGGTTGCTTTGGCGTCGCTGATAATCGATCAACGCCAGTTTTTCGCATTAGCGCCATGCGCTGAAATTGGCGTCTGGCGCCAAGCACAGAAAGTGACGCCAATTCCTAGGGACCGGCGCCAGCACGGATTCTCCTTTAAATTCAATTTTCCGTTTTATTTCTTGCCCTGCTGCGATAGGGTCTTCCCTATTCTACTGCACCTGCATTTATTTTGACTATAGAACTTTGTCAATCTCTTTAATTATCTTAAGGTTGACCTAAGGATTAACGTTGCTTGACTCATTGACTTGACACGACTCAAGGTATAAACTTGACTCACTGTTTGACTGACTCGAGGTTGACTCGACTCAAAGTGAAATGACACATGTGTTAGACTCAAATCAAAATGATATGACACGACATGACTCAATGTGTACATGACTCGTGTGTGCATTGTAATGTGATCGTACGACTCGAAAAAAGAAAAAAAATTCCGTCAATTGTGGAGGGTACCGACTTTCTCCCGAAAAAGAAAGTCGTGAAAAAGAAAAATCAAAAGTTTGAAGATGCATGTTGAATGAGCTTAGTCAAATGTTGTTTGATACTATCTCTCAAGGTTCAAGGATTAATTCATCCTAGGCTATCTCAACTGTTCACTCCATGATGAAAGTATTTGGGTAACTTAGGCACGGAGGCTAAGCACTTCATACTTCTATGTAATGACAATTATGAGTGATTTTGACGAAGCATGCTTCAGCGTTAAGATTTCATGACAACGGGTTCCTAAGGGAAATATATTTGGTCATGTATCTGTGAAGTGTGTGAAAGTGACACTAAAGCTAGGCCGCAAGAGCTAAGTGTGTGAAAAGATATTATTGTTAGAAGAGCCAAATAATGGTGACTCTTAGGCTAGGTAAGCTAATGATGTAGGGATCAAGCCCCCAAGTCTAGCTCTAAGTGAATAGGGATGAGCATTGGAGATCCCTTGATATGATCATGGTGTAAGTGTGTGAATGTGAATATGAATGCATGTTTATTACGGCCGCACCTCGATGTGAGGTTGCCTACGTATCCGTTAGGAATCAGGCCGAACGTAGCTCTAGCCAAACCTCGCACAAGTGTGTATACCTCAAAAAGGTCTTTTTAAGGGTTGTAACGTGGTTAGGCTAAAGGTTTGAAGAAGAAGGGGATAAAGGCTCAAGACACTAGATAAGCCCCCAAGGTGTGCAACCTTGCTTTTGAATATTTGTATTTTTATGCTTGAGGTTTTCTACTCTTTTTTTAGCTCTTTCTTTTTGCTTTAGCATTTATTTTATTTTAATAAATGTGGGAAATCTCGATCATGCGGTCTATCACTCACTTGGCATTCATGTTTCTCAGGCACGGTACCGAGTACTCGATAAGAGACGCAATCTGAGACATGTTCTTATCGAAGATACTTTCATATCAAAGACATTGGAACACTTACCCTTTTGTACACTTGTTTTCGTTTTTTAATTATTTCTTATTTTTTGCTATTGCTTTCTTTTGAATTTGCTCAAGCTTTCTTTAGAATCGCATAAGTTGCACACCATCCCATCCCAAGGTTAGGTAGATGTAGGTTGAAAAAAGAAGGGTCTATCGTTAGACGAGGCTCAAAGTGGTTTATGAAGAAAGGATTGTATAATTGAAGGGCGAAAGGAGATATGATGTGGCTACAAGAGGTGCCTCAAATCATTAGTATACCTTGTGCTTAATTCGACATGGTTTTTTTTTTTTTATGCAATATAACGAAATGATCATATTCAAGGAAATAAATGCTCATTTTATTAAAAAGGGAAAAAGGAAAAAATCCTATTAATCTAAAAGAAAAGAAAAGGTGCCTATGCTAGACTTATTGGGGAAAGAAAAAAAAAGAAGAATAAATAGAAAAAAGAGGTCACGAAATCTTGTCGTTGCAGCTCGCCTCTTGTCTTGTGTTGTTTCATCATTACCCTCATTTTTTGTTAACTGGAGGCATGGGAAGCTTGTTATTATCAATCAAATGTTGGATAGCCTCCTTTAGCTTCCAACAGCTCGTAGTAGTATGACCCCTACCTTGATGGTACTTGCAGTGTTCGTCTGGATTCCAACTAGGCAATCTCTTTTCAGGTGCGGGATCTTGAATAGGTCCAATGGGAGTAATGAGTCCTTTGGCATGGAGTCGATCGAAGGCAGTATCGTAACTCATCCCAATGGGGGTGAAGTCTTTCCTTAGTTGCTTCTTAGATCCTTGGTTATCCATAGCTAAAACTTCACTGAGATCAAAGGTACTAACATTGTTACTAGAGTGGGCGTTTTCGGAAGAAGAAGGATTGTCGTTCTTCTTTCCTTTCTAGCCACCGTGGTTACTATTGTTAGTAGCTTTTTGCTTTGCAAGGTCATCTTCGATTTCAATTCCGATGTCATAAACGGCCTTGAAAGTATTCAAGTTGTGTTGATATTTTAGGTGCTTCGAATACTTTTCTTGGAGATTCTTGATAAACATCCTCACAGATTCCTTTTCGGTGGGGACTTCAATCATCTTAGCGGAAGTTTCCCTCCACTTATTAAAGAAAGAAGTAAAGCCTTCATTCTCTTTTTGTCTTAGCATCTCAAGTTGTCTATGGTCGATTTCAACTTGGATATTGCACTTGTACCTATCAACGAAAGCGTTTGCTATCGATTCCCAGGTAGAGGTTTTCTCCTTGTCAAGGGAGAAGAACCATTGTTGGCAAACGGTTTCAAGAGATAGTGAGAACAGAGAGGGGAAAACCTTCTTATCGATACTCTTAATGGTCATTATAGTTTCGAAAGCTCTTAGATGGAAGTAAGGATTATTTGTTGCCTTGAATTTTGGGATGTCGTTGGCATTGAACTTCTGCGGAAGAAGATCTTTGTCCACCGAGACCCCTTGTGATGTAAACTCTTGAAACTTGTAATCGCTAGACAACTTGCTTAGGCTCTCTTGCATGAGGTTCATCTGTTGTAGCTTCACGGGATCATCGACCTTAAGGGTAAGTAGCTTCAGTGTTTCAGTCATGGTAACCAATTGGTTCCTAAGCTCATTGACTTCTTCTTGAGTTGCCATTATCTTCTTAGCCTTCCTCTTTTGACGAATCGGTTTATCAAAAATCGAGACTTGAATAAAGAGGTTATCCTTGATTAATCGCCCTTCTCTCCTCGACCAAGTACTGTGAAAAGGAATTTGGGGATACTTATTGTTAATTATTTGACTCAAACTTTATTCAACATGCAATGGATGGAGGAGGTGAAGAAAGATCGGAATAGAATGTGAAGGAAGATTTAGATGGAGGGATATGAAGAATTAGGAATAGAATGTACCCCCCAACTCAAATGACGGAAAGAACGACTCATGCATGGACCTAAGACATGGTCATGGTGGTGTGTACTTAAAGTGTGTGCTAAGACTAGTGAATGTAGGTGACATGTTAAGACTCTTGTGTAAGACCATGGGACGCAGTGCCTAAACTCGAATATTGATTCAATTAAGCATTATTGCCAGCAAAATTAACCGAATTAAACGAGAAACTGACTAATTAGACATTAGGGGATGACTCGACAAATAATCCGAACTGTCGGCCAAGCGACAGGACTGGCGTCACAATATGGTGGTTGGCGCCAGACTTTTTAGTAAATGTCTGGCGCTACACACCATACAGTGGCGCTACAGCCCAAATTTTGCACCAACATTGGAGCCTCGGTCAGGGACTGTTTTCGATATTATTAGTCAACTTGGGTATGCCTAAAGTCGTACTAGGTCAATTCCGATTAAAAGAAGAAAAAAAACTTTATTGACTCAAGTTAATTAATTAATTAGGCAAAGTTCTTTAAGTCATTAATTATAATCTCAACACAAATCCACAAACGGTTAAGAGGAACATAGAATATATATGCACAACAGATAATGCGTAATTAGTCAAGTAGGCACAATATGATGCAATGAGTTCGCAACCTAACCATGGCTCTAGTTCTCTAAAGTTCGGGATATGGTTAAGTCAAATAGGGTCCATGGTTAATTGTTCAGATGCACCGCGTAGAAGCCTAACCGTGAAGGGTTAACGCGTGTGGATAGAACACCGCGAGTTTTTAGAAAAAACTCACTTCCATGGTTTGGTGAATTCAACATCTCAGATGTACCCTTTGTTGCCAGGAGCGTTCAATCGGGTAGATAGAGCATGAATTCCCAGAGGGTTATGTCCATATGTAGAACACATATGGGTTTCAGAAAAATGAGAAAAAATTCAATCAGGAAGTAGGATCGAGCAGACAATACGAAAAACCGGTCGAAATTAGAACGCATATTTTTGGCTCGGTATTGGGGGAAATTGGCGCCAGCAAACATAGACTGGCGTTATTTTCCCCTGACGCTACTTCCCACATGCCTCAGCAGCTTTATGTGCTCAAAAAAATCATCCAGTTTCGCGTGGTGTTATTTCAGTCCTAGTTGTGAAAGACGTTTCTCAAATTTCCTACGTGTAAAATCCTATGTTTTTGACTCATTACGGATGGTCTTTCCAATGAGAACCTTTTTATGCATATGACAATAATGTTAATCAAAATTACGCACATGAAATACTTAGAACTTTTCGAGTCTCATCAACTCATTCTAAATCATTGCCGAAACAAATTCAGGAATTAAAATAGAAATCCTCCCCAGTGGAGTCGCCAAAAACTGTAGGGAATAGTTTCAAGCCTTTAAAATCCCACTAGCTTGAACCCCACTGTGATCATACACTAAAGTATGGTGGCGTCCAAAAGGGAAGAAGATAGAGCAAAAGAGTCGCCAACAAGTTTTTAAGGAACTTGTAAACCGTTCACGAGGTGAAGGTTACACCCCTTAACGATCCAAAAGATCGTTAACTCCATAAGGTCATGAACCAAATAAGGGTTCGGGGATGAAGGTACAAATCCAACCTAAAAGAGATTGAACCTGCCCTAATAATAGGCCTCTACTTTATTCTGATCGTATTCATGTGCGCTTTCTGACTAACATACAATCAATAGGATTAACCCTAAACCTGTTTATCTATGTTGGTTGAATTTAATGCACAAATAAACTATTATTGGCGATCACTTGAATTTATAATCATATTAACCTTAAACAAGATTATTAATTATCTTATTAAGCGTGATTGCAAATACCAATTCCCTTTAACCTGCAATAAAAGGTGATCAAGCAATAACAATATAATAATAATATGCATATCAAGCAACATAATAAATAATCATCATCAATCATAATCATAAATGTTAGAAATAACATAGGAAGCATCATATTCTTAATCATGCTTAATATTAGAAACACCCTAGACATGATACTAGGATTCATCAAAATTATAATATAAACATGACGTCTACATCATAAAATCAATTAATCGATAAAGTACTTACTTGGATGCCTCGTACCTCTTTCTAATTACAAAATACACTCGTTAGTAACTTCAAGGAAAATAATAATCAAAACAATTAAAATAAATAATTGAAAGAGAAATTTGGGACCAAACCCTCAGAAATTAAAACCTTTCACGTCTAGGGCGAAGGCAACTTCGAATATGGTTAAGTGTTTCTAGATCTTGTGAATGCGGAATTTTGTATGAAAAAGCAAGAAAGAAAGAACGAAAGATTAATGATTCATAAACTAATTTGTTGACGATTGAAGATTGTAGATGAATAAAAACGGAATTTATAAAAACTTAAGAATAAAAGAAGTGCAGAATGATCGATGATAATCCGTCATCCAAAACAGAGTTTATTAATACGATATTTATAGAGAAAATCAGCCAAAAAAGATAATTTATCAAAACAGAGTCTGAAGATCACAGAAACAACTTGGCGCTAGCTCTGGCTCATTGGCGCCAGGACCAGTGGCTAGCGCCAGGCGCCAATGGCTGGCGTCTGGCGCCAATCCTGGTTCCAGGCGCCAAGGCCTGGGGTTGGACGCCAAACCGGCTTTTAACACGTTTTCGAAAATCTGATAAAATTCCCGTACTGGAAGATAAAATAATATAATTTCAGTCGAAAATGCTATTTGATCTAATTAAAACTCTAAAGAATCCTAATTGAATTAAGAATGATAAGACCTTCTAGAATGTTCTAGAAAACCAAAACCATTCCTAATTACATTAGGAATGATAAATCATATTAGACCCTCCCCTAGATCATTGGGCCGTACTTAAAACTCAAACCAGGCCCAGTTTAGTAAATTGGCCATAACTTCCTCAATATTCATCGGAATTGGGCTTATAATATATCGTTGGAAAGGTCTTTGCAAGCCCCATCCAACTACACCACTATTGTACCCATATCATGGACCAACCAAACTGGATTGGCTGTTTTCTTAAAATAAAGTTTTCAAAAACAGAGAGAAGAGAAAAGAAAAGAAATAAAACTTTCCGCAACACTAAACCTTTTTCCACACTTTCGTTTCATTCGATTATGATCCGACGTGAAAGGCACTCATCACTGGGTTTGGTTTTGGGGAGACACAAATGGGTGTCTACAGAGTCCTAATGATTGATGGAGGCGTGAAGAAAATCAAAATTAATCACTAGTTGCATGTAGTTCAATAGAGGGTCTAGGTGGTAAATTTTGAAAGCTAGTTTTTCCTCGATTGAGAGGGAAGTGACCCATTGCTTCAAACGTTGTTCAAAGGTTTTCACCATGCCGTTCACAGTCTCTCGCGGAACCTAATTCAAAATACAAAGACAGATAGCAAACAAATGTATACGAAAAAAATATATATAAATACATATACAAAAGGAACATACCGACTCAACCGTCACAGGAACAAAAGGTATCCCCTCCTCATCCTCCGCTACTGGAAGGATCTCACAAATTACCGACCCGACATCATCGGTATACGTGATCTCCGTCGTAGGAGGCACCCAACCACCTAGCTCGACCTGCTAAAAATACAATAAAAGGGTCAAGGTTTCGAAAAAAATAAATATAAATAACAAGAGAAAGTTAAAGTACTAACCGGAACAAAAGGTGGGAAAGGAGTCAGCTTGGATGCAATAAAAGTCGGATAAGATGCATCCAGCAGCACCAGCTGCTCCGCTGGATAACCAAGGATCGCCTGAGCTTGATCCTCGGTAGACAGCAAATCCGGACGTAACATCTGAATTGGAGGATCCGCAGGAACCCTGGGATCCTCTAATGTAGACTGCCATAGAACACGTTCACCTAAAAACCAAGCGTTTGTCCTCTTGAGGATTGGAAGTCCCTAATAAAGGGCCTAGAAACAGCAATGAATCATGCAAGACCGGACAACCTCAGGGACTCTGATGATCAAACTCTAAGGACGGAGGTCGATCTATAAACACAGCCACATGAAAAATCATCAGAAAATAAACATAAAATCAAAAGATGCACATGTGGTCGAAATACTCACCGACGCACGAGTCGCCGAAAGGATCCTCTGGTGAAAGTCGCCGGCTAAAGAGGCTCGTCTCTTCTTAATCGTGACCAGTCGATGGCCGATAGGAAAATGAGCAGCCCTAAGCATCCTAGGGGCTAAGAAAGGCAGGTACGAGTATCCCCAAGCCTAAAAGAAAACCGAAAAATGATACGCTTAAAAGGGAAAAGCAAAAATAATAATTGAAAGAAACTTAAGGTACGTACCTCAAGGATACGACCATGCCACGTAAGGGAGATCCGAGGTATCTCAGTAGCTGTCGCGGAATCCATCACCCGGGTTGCCTTGCCCATAGCTGTAAGCATACGGGCATACGACACCTCTGCCCAACTCAGGTTACCTATTTACCCCAAATCACTGAGGCAAATAAGTAACCTGAAGGCAAAATGTTCTCCTCGATCACTCAAGATAGTGACGGAAAGAACGTGAGCAATGTATATCCAAGCCAGTTGCACAGGTGTACACTGCCGATCAAGCTCGTCAGCCGACAACATATCGGCAAGAACCGAGTACGGACAAGACTGCGTGTACACGTGAAGGGCCGCTGCGAGACGGTCCCCTACAAGATCACGCAGTCTCTCGTTTGACCCCTTAACGATATCTATGGCTACGAGCTCGCCTTCAAAAGGAAAACTCTTAATCACAGAGAAATCGAAAGGGGTAACCGTCATCTCTCCCCATGGAAAGTGGAAAGTGTTGGTGGAATCCCACCAAAACTCCAGCAATCCACGGAGGAAAGCTGACAACGCAGGCTGACTCGATAAATCCCGAAGAGCCGCCAGCTGGGGGAAGATCCCCGAAAGCTCCACAATCTCCTTTGCCACCTCGGGCAAACTCTCAAAGCGAGCCCGCAGGTCATTAGAGCCGTATAAACGCATGCTAGTGTAGACATCTACTTTTGGCCTCTTGTCCCGACAGGATGTGCAATGACGATAAATAAAACAATCTTCGTGTTGGATCGAAGTGAAGAATACTTATGGATAACTGGTAAAGCCACAAAACACAAAAGACTAGCCCAAATTAAAGAAAAAAGCCAAAACAAAGGTCCTATTAACTAAACCCGATTATAATTAGGCTTAAGTCCGTGCTTAAACCCTAATAATGACGGATTTAGGAGCACCTAGGTTAAATCTTAGTGTTGCTGCTGGAAAAGTCGCGCGCATCTTACAGAGTCGCGCTGGGCTGCCGCGCGCAGCTAATTCAAGTGTGCGCGACACCCAGCGGAACTTTCAGAGTTGCGCTGCGGAAGATTTAGAATTATTCGGAATTATACGAAAAATAAAAAAATCGAATCTTATCATAAAGCCGTGCGCAAGACAATTAGTTGCGCTGCCCCTAGCAGCGCAACTCAATAACTTGCGTTGGGATGCCGCTCGCAACTTCATCTGTTGCGCGCGACACCTGTTGAGGAAGAATGCTCGAAACCCTAAACCTAATCATTCCCTATAAATACAAGCTTAAACCGAGGCTTCAACAGACAGAAATTAACCTAAAACTCTGGCGAAATAACTTGTGAACTTGTGCAACCTAGCCCTCTTGTCCTAAACACTCACCCTTTCGATACCTTGTTACTACGGTGGAGGTTCCCCAACAAGAAGGTGTCCATAAGTGTTCTAAACGGAGATCTAGCAAAGAGAAGTGGTAAATTCCCGAGCACTTAGTTAAATCACCTTTATTTTCTTGTTTAAAAGGACTTTAATTAATTAATTAGTGTTGTTTGATCACCTTTATAATAATTAATTAATCAATTCCACATAGTACCTTGCGTTAAATAAAGATTAGAATTGAATTAAATAATTGTTGGTTGGTAACTTAAGCCATGGCGAATCTTGTTTATTTATTGTTCTTTCACTAATTTAATTAAATAAGAATAATGACATTACGATGTAATTTCTACGTGAATTAATGTTTGTAAATAAAATCAACTAACATAGTTTTAGGTATCACGTTGCATATATTGTTTGGTGATGAAATTGTAAAAAAAGAAGAGCTAGTAGAGGTCATACTAGGGCTAGGATGACGATTCCTCTCTAAAAGGAATGTTATCTTAGTACCCTCTCTCCCAAACTCATTTCTGGTTTATAGACCAATTTGGGCATGGGTAAACTTATGATTCATGCTAATTATTCCATGAACTCCACATGGAAGAAAGGCATGAACAAGGTTTATGAGTTTTTCCTAAAACTCATTGGCGACTCCTACTTGTTTCTTACAAAAAAGCATGATGATAGAATCAATTCTAACTCAAGGTCCCCCAAACAGTCAGGAATTCAAATCCTACTACACCTTAATAAGTGTAAAGTCCTAGGATTTTAAGTGGCCAAGGGCATTTAAGGAGAGTACCCCTTAAGATAGGATCACCCTCCTTACTGTGGCGACTCCACTGGGGACTTAGAGGTTACATGATTAATTCGTAATTATGGTCCAAGGTATCCAACACTAGGTTGCCTATGGGTTGTAACGAGAATTAACTTGGAAAATCTCTAGTTATAGAGCGAGACTTGAACGCATAATATCTTCCTTTTGCACAAGAGTAAAAACCAAACAAACAACATTGCATCATGCATAAGCATAGCACACTTAAAACATTGGGGATTAGCTCATTGACTAGGGGTCGCCAACACTAGGCGTCTATCCCGAAATCAATAACAATCATCCCACCCATATCACCAACAAAATGTTGGGAGGGCGATGTCATGGGTCAGTATGTTGAGTGATTGATTTATGCGTCGTTCCTTAAGGTATGGTACATTTGGACACCCAAGCCTTTTTTGAACTTAGAACGGCATTGCGTGAATCTTGACTTATGACATGCTTATGTGATTATGTGACTATGTGCAACGTGTTAGGATAGTCTTCTTTTTTTTTTTAGTTTGGTCTAGGTTCCCAATTACGAAGTTGTCTCTTCGTGATTTAGCGTCATATTCAAAGGATAACAAAAAAAAGGGTCAAGTAAAAATAATCGAATAAAAAAAACGCTCGAATTAAAAAAAAAAAATACGAGCAGGTGGCGCACGCAACTCAAGAAGTTGCACTACCCCTCCTAGCGCAAGTGATTTTGTTGCGCGCAACAGAGTCACTTGCGCGCGTTCACTGGACGAGTCAGTTTTGATTTCTCAAAACACAAATTGACTCGTCCGAACAATATCTTCATTGAAGAATTGTTAAGGGGGATGTTATCCATTTGAATATATTTTGCGTCTTTTTCTTTCTTTTTTTCCTTTTGAAACAAGCGTATCGATTTACTTATCCTTTCGTACTCCTTTAGGGCCGGTTTTCAAGCTTGCGAAAGAGGACCCCTGGGCACTCGCATTCTACGTTTACCACCCAAAGATCAACCCCTTTCAAACCACTTTCCTTCTACAACTAATCCTAGTCCAACAACAATGACAACCGTCGAAGAAATTCAACAAGAGATTCTTCGTATGAGAGAGGAAAAGGCTCAAGAGGCCGAGGAGAGAAGATTTAAGAAGATGGAAAATGCTGAAAAGAAAAAAGTTGAAGCGTTAGCCTTATAAGAAAAGATGGAGCAATTATCCATCAAAGAAAAGTCGTTGGAGAAGCTAGTTCTTCGTTCTACAATGGGGAACAAGTACTTTGATGCAGAAAAGTTTACTCCTCCCCCAGGACTTGCTTTACCAGAAAAGTTTGTAGCTACGGACTTACCACTATTTAAGGTGACCAATAATCCACAATATCATTTAATGTGTTTTACTGGCACTATGGCACTAGGAGTTGATCCTAAGATTTATGCTTTGACTTTCCCTTTATCGCTAGACCCAACCGCGAGAGAGTGGTACTATGGGCTAGATCCTAAATTTAAAGCAACATGGAAAGATGTAGTTTCGGCTTTCATCACCAAATACGAGAGTAACATAGAGTTCAAGTCAACTTTACGTGAACTCGAGATGCTTAAGCAAGGCGACGATGAAGGTTTCCTTGCTTTCTATGGTAGATGGCGAGAAAAGGCGGCCCACCTTGCCCAAAGGCCTCCTAAACTCGAGTTAGTACAAAAATTCATTGACAACTGTCATGAAAAGTACAACAAACATCTACGTTACCTTGGTCTAGGCACTTTTCAAAAGGTCTATTCTGTGGCTACTATGATTGAAGATGATCTTGCTAAAGAAAAAGCAAACAAACCTCATTATCATCATCAACCTTAGAATAACTACAAGAAGGGGAATGATAATGCATCATCCTTTATTGACATATTTGCGACTTCCACGCAATACAATAACACAAATCGATATGATGATCCTAGAAAAATATGGACAAGAGAGAAAATTTACTCCATTTCCTGTAAGCTATAAAGAATTGTTAGAAAAATTATATGAAAAAATTAAATGAATGGTAGTGCTTATTGTGCTTATCATAGAGGCGTTGGACATGATACTGAACGTTGCTAAGTTTTAAAGCACAAAATACAAGATTTAGACGATGGGAGAATTCCCACGCCTAAACCTAACAATAATGCATCCCCCTTAGGGGTGTTTCACATTGATGAAGACCATATGGGAAGTGATACGTTCAATCCTTTGGACTATATCACACCCATAGGAGAATCCCTATCCACAATACTCATAGGGGCAACTAATTAAGTATGTGGAATATGGGAAGACGACTTTCCAGACTTATATGTCTCTAAGTATGCCGTCGTCCCACCTTTATCTTGTTTACAAAACGAAGCAAATGGAGCGCTTGACTGGGATCATTTCTTGAGGAAATCGCAAGATTTATCGAATCTCTCCTTGGATGAACAATGGCATCAAGCACAACTCATGGAACACCTTGAAATGGAGGGACATCCAAAGCCTCTAGAAGAAAGTTGGTTTATGAGTCCTACGACTAACCCAAATGAGATAGATCATTTAACTTGTTCTGGGCGAGTCTACCAAGCACCACCACCGGATGGATCTTTGACCACACAAAATCAAACTCAAGGACAAACACAAAATACAATGCCACCTCCACTTGAGGTGGAAGATCCATTGGGCAAACAACTTCGTCAATCAAAGGCGAATGTTAGCATTTGGGAACTCCCAAGTACTTCTAAAGAACATAGGAATTCCCTCATGACCTCTCTAACGGCTTTGTCTGTAAGTACGAACACAACCCCTCAGGACCTCGTTAGCTTGCTTACTAGCGACAAGCCAATCATTTTCACTAATGATGATTTTCCTTCAAAAGACAATACCCATAACAATGGGTTATACTTAACTGTGGGATGCAAGGGATACAATATCCCTCTAACTTTGGTAGACAATGGGTCAGCTATAAACGTATGCCCATTACGAACGGCAAAATACTTAGGCCTAAATCTAGAAAAAAGATTTCCAATCAACAAAACAAAGCATTAGGGCCTATGACAATTCGAGAAGATCGGTGTGTGGAACTGTTAAGCTACCAATTACCACAGGCCCAATTCAAAAGATGGTTGAATTCCATGTTATGGACATAAAACCTACATTCAACCTTTAACTTAGACGTCCTTGGATACATGAGCTTGGTGCAATACCCTCCTCACTTCATCAAATGATTAGGTTGAACTATCAAGGGCTTCCTACGACTATACATGCTTCTCCACTCAAAATAGCAATAAATGATCAATCACTCTTAGAAATAAACCATGATAATGATGAAGAGGGCATGTGGGGATTTTCCGTGGAGCCAATCTTCACAATTGAAATGGAAGAAGACTTGGAAGAACCATTCAAGCTTGATCCATATTCCACTCGGATAGTAAAAAACATCTTGCTCAAGAGTAGTTACTTTCCTGGGATGCCTTTGGGAATAGGAATGAAGAAATCTCTCTTACTTCCTATCCCAAAGAAAAGCTTCTCCTTTTGATTGGGATATAAACCAACCAAAGAAGAATTGGAGTCTCACGATGCAAAAAACAAAGCACGTAGAGACAATAATAAGAAAGGGATAATCACTCTACTCCCATCATATCAACAAACCCTTAATGGAAGATTCATTAGGGAGGGAGAAGATTACCCATGCTACGACTTCCCGGAACCCTTAGTTTTGGAAGGAATCAAGAAACCTGGATTTGAAATATTTCATGATTGCTACTTCTTGGATGACGATCTTAGTATCGTTAAATCAAAACACCCAACTCTAGGGTGCTATGATAGGCAAGAATTTAACTTTCTATTTGGACTAGAGCAAAATCATGACGCAACAATGACCAATCAAAACGTCGTTCCAGATGAAGCTCTTGACCCAACCTCGTTGATCACCCCTTCAAACGAAACTTTTGAGCATGGATGCAGGAAATCTTTCAAATGGATCAATCACAAAGGCGATAAACTAGAGATCGTCACAGTCGAAGGGAAGATCTTTGAAGAATCGGACGATGAATCTATTATAGACTCTAGGGAAGCTGAAAATTTAGGCCTTGTGGCCATTACTGAGTCTTTATTTTCTAGTTCTAAGGACGAAGATCCCAAAAAGGATTCTTCTCTTGATGTATTCTCTTTTGATTTTAATAATATGAGCTCCATTTCCGAGTATATGCCTTCTCTTGAATCTTTCGAATGCTATAACAATCAATCTAATGAAGATGATAACATTAATAAATTGGTTGAACTAATGAATGAACGAGAACAAAAGAACCCTATCGTTGAAGAAACTGAAATAGTTAATATAGGAACTAACGAAAATAAGAGAAAAGTCAAAATTGGCTTAACTCTAAATCCGGAAGAGCGATCGACCCTCATATCGACGGTAAAAGAATTCAAAGATGTGTTTGTTTGGTCATATAAGGACATGCCTGGAATAGATAGGGAAATTGCGGAACATACCATTCCCTTGAACCTTACTTCTAAACCAGTAAAACAAAAACTTCAACGAATGAAACCTGATGTCGCATTAAAAATAAAAGAAGAAATACAAAAACAGTTAGACGATGGTTTTATTCGTGTATGTAATTACCCATAATGGGTAGCGAACATCGTTCCAGTCCCTAAAATGGATGGATGAGTTCGCATGTGTGTTGACTTTAGGGTTCTTAATAAAGCTAGCCCTAAAGATGATTTTCCTCTACCACATGTTGATATATTGGTAGATAACACAGCTGAACATGCGATGTTATCCTTTATGGATGCTTACGTAGGTTACAACCAAATTTTAATGGCAAAAGAAGAAGAAGAAAAGACATGCTTTATTACCCCTTGGGGTACATATTGCTACACAGTCATGCCATTTGGCTTAAAAAATGCAGGAGCTACTTACCAAAGAACGGCTACGACTCTCTTGCATGATATGATGCATAAAGAAATAGAAGTGTATGTGGATGATATGATAGTGAAGTCCAAAGATAGAATGGGACATATAAAAGCTTTACGCAAATTTTTCACTCGCATAAAAGAATATAAAATGCGATTGAATCCACAAAAATGAGCCTTCGGAGTAACTTCTTGTAAGTTACTAGGATACATAGTAAGCACACGTGGCATCGAGATCGATCCCTTTAAAATAAAGGCAATTGTTAACATGCCTCCCCCTCAAACAGAAAAAGAAATTAGGGGGTTCTTTGGCAAATTACAATACATTAGTCGATTTATCAACAAATTGACTATGACTTGTGAGCCAATATTTAAAAATTTGAAAAAAGAGGAGAAACATGAATGGGACGAACAATGCCAAAAGGCCTTTGAGAAAATCAAAGATTATCTCAAAAATCCACCAATTTTAGCACCACCAGTACCCAAACTACCTCTTAGGCTACACATTACAGTTACAAACACAACCACATGCGCCATGTTAGCACAAAAGGTAGAAAAAGTCGAACGTGCAATATATTACATAAGTAAAAAATTTATCCAATACGGAAAAAAAATATAGCACCTTGGAAAAGACAAGCCTAGCATTAGTGTGGGCAACCAAAAAGTTACGACTTTATATGTTACCACACAATACTCATGTGATTTCTCAACAAAATCCGATTAAGTATTTGTTTGAACAACCACCCATACAAGGAAGGATATCTAAGTGGTTGGTGATGTTGGCTGAATTTGAGCTAAAATATATTCTTGAAAAATCAATGAAAGGAAAAGTAATTTCCGACTTTCTGGCGCAACATCCGATTCAAACAAGTCGTGCAGAAACTACTCATCTTCCGGATGAAGAGATTCTCATGACACAAGATGACAAATGGGTAATGTACTTCGACTGTGCATCTAATTTAAAAGGATGTGGCGTAGGAGTGTAACTCATAAGTCCAGAGGGAGCACATACTCCAATCTCTGTTAAATTAGACTTTGAGGTTACTAATAATGCCGCAGAATGCCGCAGAAGCAGCGGCTAGCATAGGTGTGCAAAAATTAGAGGTATATGGATACTCTAGTTTGATTATAAATCATATATTAAAAAAATGGAAAATAAAGAACACTACAATGATATTATACCAAGCACACCTAGAGCAACTCATCGAGCATTTTTAACATATTGATTTTAAATATCTCCCAAGGGATGACAATCAATTTGCCGATGCACTAGCAAAATTAGCCTCAATGATCAACATTCCAGATAACTTAAATATGATGCCATTATGCGTTGATAGAAGAGAAGAACCAGCGTATTGCAACGCAATAGAGGAAATAAATGACATTAAAGGAGACAATCCTTGGTACGATCATATCCTCCAATATAATACTCATGGCACATATCCTGAAAATACTTCATTGAAAGACCAACGAGCCTGACGAACACTTGCGGCCCAATATGGTCTAATCAATGGTCAATTATGCAAAAAAGAACCTAATGGTCAAATCTTACTATGTATAGGCCAACTGGAAGCCACACGCCTTATGGAAAATACTCACAAAGGTGTTTGTGGACCTCACATGAATGGTAAAATGCTTTCAAAAATAATTTCACGACAAGGGTACTATTGGTCCACTATGGAACATGATTGCATACAATATGTTAAAAAATGTCCCCAGTGCCAAATGTTCGCTAATTTACAACACCTTCCACCATCCGAACTATACAATCTCACTTCCCCTAAGCCTTTTTCGACTTGGGGAATTGATATAATTGGAAAAGTCTCTCCAACAGGATCAAGAGGGCACGAGTACGTATTAGTTGCCATTGATTACTTTACTAAGTGGATTGAGGCTTCTTGTTATGTGAATATCATCACTTCTAAACATGTCGCAAAGTTTCTCGAACGAAACATATTTTGTAGATATGGAGTTCCACATGAACTAATTAGTGATCAGGGATCTCAATTCAAAGCTGAAGTCGAGACCTTCTTAACTCATTATAAAGTAAAACATCATCATTCATCCCCATATAGACCTCAAATGAATGGAGCTGTAGAGTCGGAAAATAAAAATATAACAGTCATCATTAAGAAAATGGCAGAAAATTACAAAGACTGGCCGAATAAACTACACTTCGCATTATGGGGTTATAGAACGTCTATACGGACATCAATAGGAGTAACTCCATTCTCCTTAGTTTTCGGAATGGACGCAGTTCAACCAGTCGAACTGGAAAATACCATCCCTACGCATCGTACTTTAAAGTAAGCTACCGAAAAATGAATGGGTAAGAGCGAGGTATGAAGAGCTTTTATTCCTCGATGAACAACGATTAAGAGCTTTGCATCATGTATAAGTCTACCAAAGGCGCATAGCGCGTCATTTCAATAAAAGAGTAAAACCTAGAAATATAAAATAAGGTGACTTTGTACTAAAGGAGATTAGGGGTCCATCAACCGATCCAAGAGGGAAATTCAAACCTGATTGGATAGGTCCCTACCGCGTAATTGAAATCCTATTAGGAGGAGCCGTCAGATTAATGGATATTAGAGAAGATGAAATTCGCCAACTAATAAAAATTGATCGCCTTAAGAAATATTACATATGAAATCCGGACAAAACTCGTTCACTGATACAACCAATTTTAATTAGCATTCAATTGAAAGATTCTAAGTGTTATGCATTTTACCGAATAACACGGTAAAATACATACCACTTGGGGGGTAATTTAGAAATAATAAACCGTTCTAAGTGTTCAAATTTTTTTGAACATCACAAAAAAATCTTCACACTTGGGGGGTAACAATACGATTTTTTAAAAGAAATTGTTTCGAGACATTCGTAGCACATGTGTCGCGCGCAACTGGAATAGTTGCGCGCAGTTGTCACGCGCAACTGATTTTGTTGCGCGCGACAGGCTCGCGCAACTCCAGACGTTGCTCGCGCCACCTGATGACGAACTGCGAACCCCAATTTTTGCGTTTGAATGAAGTTGTGATTTCTACTTACGGTAAAATAAGGGTGTTTCTTAAATATAACATATACTCAGAAAATAAAATTAAACTTTGATTTAATTCTTTTAAACAAGGTTTGATTAATTTCTTTTTTCATTTAATGTCTATCTAAGAGATTAAAGAAAAAATAAAAAAATACATAATAATATAAATAAAAAATAGAACTACGCAAAGACCTGATTTCGTAATACGAATATGTAGGCAATCTTTATGATTCGTTCATATCAAAATATAAAAATATAAAGCTCATTTTATTTCATTCAAAATTAAAAAGAGAGACATAATTGAACTAGATAGTAAACGAAAAAAAACATAGTAGTGATTACACTTTATTTGAAAAAAAAAACTAATGATAAAATTGTGTAACACTCTAAGATTTTACTATGTCCTCGATTGTCACATATTATGGAGGAGTAGTTTCCATCACAGCATATTCATAAACCTTGGAGCTTTCCCCTACACTCTTCTTCTTCACCCAAACATTGTTTTTCAATTTAGGGATTGGGGCCTTTACAACCTGTTTTCCTTTCCCTTTGACTATTGGAGCTTTCTTACGAGTATTTAGTGAAGGTTCTTTGATCTTCACACCTTGTTGCGCAGGTTTGGAGGGAGCTTTCCTTTTTGTTTTTTTCGAACAAGCCTTAGGAGATGAGAAGTCGAATTTTCTTCTCACTCCTTTGTTTTGGCCACTAGGAGGAGTAGTAGTGGTTGAATGCATCAAAGGCTTAGGTGGATTGCGAGCGTTGGCGGCTTGAAGTTGAGATCGAGCCTTGTTTAATTCACCCTTATCCGCCGCATTCATCCAAGCCTTGTAAAAGGAAGATAATGTAATACTCGTGGGAGGATTTTGATTACCCACCAAGGAAGACTTGACCAATATTCCATCCAACGAGCAATCCTTTTGGGTTTAAAAGTCACATCTTTAGGGGCATCACAATCTTGCGGAGGAATAAATTGCCTCATCTCGTATTGTCTCATCACCCTACAAGAAAAAATATAAGTAGTACTAGATAGGCCTAAAAGCCTAATGTAAGGGAAATTAAGACTATTCCAATCATACTATTTATGTTCCACCAAGGAATCACAAACCGTATTTTAGGAACCCCATGATAGAAAAACGACGTCCATTCCTCTTCATTCTTATGCTTATAAAGGATTCGACATCCAGGGAATGTCTTTACTCCATTAGCCTCAAGGTTTTGAGGCTGATCAATAATTCGCAAGCGCTCCATGAGCCAAATCTGAAAAAAAAAAAGAAAGAAAAAATAATAATTTGCGATTTTTTACACAAACAGGTGGCGCGCGCAACCAAACCAGTTGCGCGCACCCTCCACGCGCAACTCAGAAGATTGCGCTGATCATGCTAGCGCAACTTCTTGTCTTGCGCTGATACGCCAAAAAAAACGTAGGAGTGGACTTCCCGTGAAACTGTTTTCATTAGGATCTCCTCTAAGGCGATTCAAGCACCAAACGGTTTCTGCCAAAACCAAAGGAGCGGGTGAATGACATCTCTCTATTTTCTCTACTATGGACACCATCAAATAATCTCCGTATTCTTTGCCTGTCCTAAGTAAACAATTAACAACAAGACAATAACGTAAAGCACGAATTTTAAAGTGTTGTTTAGTCATGTTGTCGCAAGGGGCGACGAAGTGTTCAATAAATTGAATTAATTTCACGCCTTCTTCAGTTCCTATGTTGGTCATATCATTGTCGGTCAAACCAAAAAATCTTTGGAATATAGGTTTGGGATCAGACAAGGTAGGCGAATAAGTCACAAGGAGAGTGTTTGTAGGGAAACCTAGCTAGGCCTCGAACTCACCAGGAAGGGGGACAATTTCGTCCCCTCTAAACAACAAAAGATGGTGGTACGAGTAGCTCGTCTCCTCTTAATCTCGACTAATCGATGGCCGATAAGAAAACGAGTAGCCCTAAGCACCCTGGGGGCTAAGAAAGGCAGGTACGAGTATCCCCAAGCCTGAAATCGAGAAAAGATAAGCCTAAAGGAAAAAACGAAAGTAATAACCAAAAAAAGCCTAAAAAACGTACCTCAAGGATACGACCATGCCATGTAAGCGAAATCTAAGGCATCTCAGTAGCTGCCACGGAATCCATGACCCGGGTCGCCTTGCCCATAGCCGTAAGCATACGGGCATATGACACCTCCGGCCAACTCAAATCACCTACTTGCCCCAAATCGCTGAGGCAAATAAGTAACCCAATGGCGAAACGCTCTCCTCAATCACTCAAGATGGTGACGGAAAGAACGTGGGCAATGTATATCCGAGCAAGCTGCTCAGGTGTACACTGCGGGTCAAGCTCGTCAGCTGACAACTCGTTGGTAAGAACCGAGTAAAGACAAGATTGCGCGTACACGTGAAGAGCTGACGCAAGACGGTCCCTCACAAGGTCGCGCAATCTCTCGTCTGACCCCTTAACGAGCTCTATAACTATATGCTCGCCTCCGAAAGGAAAACCCGTAATCATAGAGAAATCGAAAGGGGTAACCGTCATCTCTCCCCATGGAAAGTGAAAAGTGTTGGTGAAATCCCACCAAAACTCCAACAATCCACGGAGGAAAGCTGACGATGCAGACTGGCTCGATAAATCCCGAAGAGCCGCCAGCTAGGATTCAATCCCAGAAAGTGCTACAATTTCCTTTGCCACCTCGGGCAAACTCTCAAAACGGGCTCGCAGGTCACCAGAGTCGTACAAGCGCATGCCAGGCTCACTCTAAATAAAAGAATAAAAATAAAAAAAACAGTTATGGTTTAAAAAGGAGAAGAAACAAAGGAAAAGAAAAAGAAACAAAAACGCGAAAAACTCACGATGCCGCGCCACCCTCTGATCGAAACGTGGTGGTCTAGGTCCCACTTAAGGACCCTAGGGTCCCAGTTAGGAGGAGCCTCCCAAACCATGGTGTGCCTCAGTCGTATGCAACCAAAAATATCACAACTAAGCTAACTGCAAATAAACGTAGTTAGGGAAGTCGAGTTCGAATCCACAGGGAAAAAGGGACTAATAACTGGAAACCTAAGTGGAAATACTCTAGGACGGTAGTAACCTAAGTAACGAGGGGGTTTTCACGAGCAATGATGATAAATGAACTAAGTAAGAACAACGAACGTAATGAATAGGTAATCAATGAGAAGAACGGTCTTGGTTATGCGAAATCCACTAATGAACATACAAATTGATCATAGAAGTCTCCTCAATCAAGCTCTATTGAACACCTTGTTGTAGAATTCCTAGATTCTAAATTCTCATAAATAGTTAGAAATAGCAAAGCGCTCCTTTCTAACCCTTTCCAATGCACAATTCAAGACAAGCGCTCTAAATTATCCACAAGAAGAAAATAAACGGAGAAATCAACAAGGATTGAATAAATTAACACAAGCGGTCTAATTTCTTCAATAATATTATTCCCTCTTCAAGTTATCAACCAAAAGCATGCATCAATAACCTAAAGTTGCTACTTTGGAAAGATTAATTAGATGCAAGCGAATCCAATAATTCTAACCTAGCAATTGATTAAAGCAAATCATGAAATTAATTCAAGGAACAATATATATTCAATAGATATTAAGAGAAGAAAGATCTCACAATTCGTAGCTAAAAGCTTCAATCTTTAACCAAGAATCCGGAAGATTAAGCTTCCATGGATTCTAATTCCAAAACAAAGAATTCTGAAAATTCCAAGAAAACCCTAGAAAGCTTTTTTTCTCAAGACTTAATTCTCCTTTTTTTTTCTCTTCCTTCAAACTTAATTAAAACTAAGCTATTTATATGTTTCTATATTTTAATAACATAACACAATAATAATAATAAAATAATATCCAAAACACGAGCCAAAACAAAGCCAAATTGCTGAAAATTAACCAAAACAGCCCGAATTTCTGCCAGAGCCGCTGCCAGCTGCTCTGGACCCGCTGGCAGCTGCTCTGACAGCCCCTCACTCTGGTATACCCGCTGCCAGCGGCTCTGGCCAGCTGCCAGCGGCCCTGGCAGCGGTTCCTGCTGTTTTCGCCTTCTTTCCTTGCTTCTTCTTCTTGCTTTGCTTCACCTTTTCCTCAAGCTTTCTTCCTTGCTCTTCCATGCTCCATCACAACTCTCAAATCACGAGCCAAGGTCCATCCTTCTTACATAACTCTTCATTGGTTCCCGAGCTCACTCACTCACTTATACTCATAAATCCCGCCTTTTATACATAAGTGAGATCACAGCCCAAAACTCACAAAAGCTAACAAAAGTACATATAAAGCATCAAAACACACCCTAAAATGCTTCTCTCAACCCATGATAAGAAGGCTTATCAAATTCCCCCATGCTTGAACCTTTACTCGCCCTCGAGTAAACTTAGAGAATAAAACACATCCTCCTCACTAAGGTTCAAAACAGAAGATGGTGGAATCAAACTAGCTCTATGCACTCAAACTCAACAAAACATCCTAGTACTTATCAACCAATCACAATCACACTCCCCCATACTTCACACTTTGAATCTCCCTTTTTTCTTATTTATCAATTCATCCCCAAAATCAACTTGGAACGATAAACGCATAGCCATGAGTATGAATATTCTCAACCGCCTAAAGAAATGAAATTTTTGATAAAATTGGGCAAACAAAAACTCAACTTAACCAAAAATCTCATAAAAACACTTCCACATTCAAGAGTGAAAACAAACAACTCATGCTCTCAAATTCCTAAGATGATCAACAAATTCCCCCAAAATCTCAACTATCTCCCAAAATCACCAAGATGAAACCTACCCCGACACCTCCTTATATCTCCTCCCCTTATGACACCGACTCCGGCAAATAGATGCGAAATTTCCTTGAAAAATCAAATTCATGAACATTTCTCTCTTTTTTCTCTCATTTTGCCTAGGAGCCCTTTCGGGTTTTCATCCTAGCCTCTCATCTTTTTCCAAATCTCACTTTCTCACCCACTCATTAGCCACTTTTTTGCTTAGGTCGCCCTTTCGGGTTTTCAACCTAACCGGGCCCCCATTTTTGCCTAAGCCGCCTTTTCAGGTTTTCGACTTAGCGGGTTTCTTTTTCTTTTTTCTTTCTTTCTTTTTTTTTTCATACTTTTTTCTGTTTTTTTTTTTTTTCAAGCTTGCTTCATTGAACCACAATTAAGATAGTTATACAAAACATGAAATCAAGATAACTATACAAAATTCAAAGAATATATGCAAGAATTTCTTCCCCCCCCCCTACTTGAATGAAGCATTGTCCTCGATGCAAGAACAACTACAATGAAACCAAAAGTAAGGGAAAAGGAAGAAAATCGTTACCATCTCAATGAGAGGGACCTCCAGAGCCAGAAGAGCCGGCATCGCCCCGAGAAGCACGCCTCTCGGAACGACGCAAAGCACGGGATGCCAAATGATCCATGAACGCCTCAGTTGGAGGCTCATACTGCGGATACTGAGTGGTGTAAAACCGACTCATGCTTCTTTGATATGCAAGCAGCTCGTGCATCCCATCGCACACCTCCTCTAGTCTATCATCCACATCAGCCCTCCATCGAGGCCAATCATCGTGCTGCACTCCAGCAGCATCCTCACCCCCTTCCTCATCAACAAACTCTCCGCCCAAATGAACATCGGGATTCTCCTCTCCCATGTTCTCAACTATGATTTCAGCATCTCCCAAATAAGGAGCAACATCCGGGTCGGGCGGAAGGAAAAAGTCTGCAGCAGTAGGGCCAAAAGGTAATGCTCGTCCCTCGGGACGAGGAAGTCTCAAATAGTTCAAACCCTGCGGTCCGTATCGCCAGAAATAACTACCGGCGACGGGGGAACGCGATAATAAACCGATCTTGACCAGAGTCATGATGTTATATGTCAAGTATGTCGAGTCTACTGGCACAAGATCCTCAGGGGGTGGAACATTCAAATAACAGGCTAGCAAAGAGACCATGCCACCCATACTAATATGGCCACTGGAGTTGGACTTCACCTTTACACAACTATCAACAAAAATCTCCACCCAATTGGGCGTACCGACACCTTCAGGGGTCATCGTCCACAAATACGACAATGTGACTTTGGGGACCTTAGTGGCCTCCCCTTGGCATAGAATAGTGGACGATATAAACCTATGCACCAGTCTAAGGCATGGGTGGGTGATTTTGAAGCTATGATCACCGTGAGGATCAACCTCACAACCAGTTATAGCCCTCCAAAATACTCGGGACGAGTATGAGCTATGATCACCCCAACGGTTCACCAATGGGGGTGCATCCCAACCAAATGCCATACGCAAATCATCATAAGACATCACATAATTCCTATTGTTCAAATTAAAGGATATTTGTTCACGTCCTTTAGTAAGCGTTGAAAGGAATTCATATGTATACCTGACATAGGTGGGAGCGCATTTGGTCATGAAATTCTCGAGACCCACGTTCCTTAGCAAGAGCCGCACTACTTCCTCCATCTCTAGCTCTTGTAAAGCTTCTAAGTCAAAGAACTTGGTGCATTGCACCGTTCGTCGGGGTTGTTGAAGCTTAGTCCATACGCCCTTCTCCTTGGAATGCAACCGAACACCCATGAAACCATCCCCTTGAGGCAATGGAGGTGCCTCCCCTTGACTTGAAGAAGCCCCTTGCTTCTTGCCCCTTGAGGGTCTTGATGGAGATGAAGCCTTGGACCTCTTGTTATCCCTTCCCATGACTTTAGTTGTATGCTTGAATCTTCACCCTCACCTTCAATTACAAGAAGTTCACGTTGCACAACCTCACAACCACTCAATGTCACCCTTGGAATCAAGAGCAAATGGAAAACCTAGGTTGTATTTGTGAAGGGAATTGATGGAAGGTAAGGATTTGGGGAAGGAGAATTGCTAGGGTAGATGTGGAATTGGAGTGTGGGAGTGAAAGAGTAGAGAGAAGGAGGAGAAAATGCTTAGGGTTGATGTGAATTGGGGGATAATGAAGGAAGAAGATGGAAATTGGGGGAAATAAGGGGAAAAAAAATCGGGGAGAGCTGTAGGAGCCGCTGGTAGCGGCTTGAGGCCCGCTGCCAGCGGCTCTGGCAGATTTTGGTGATTTGTTTTTTTTTTTTTTTTTTTTTATTTTTTTTTTTTTTTTTTTTTTTTGAAATTAACAAAACGTAGAGGGGGGGCCCGCTGGCAGCGGCTTGGGAGCAGCTGCCAGCGGCTAAGGCAGACAGAGGGGTTCTGGGGTGCTGGGAGGGCCGCTGGTAGCGGCTGCAGAGCAGCTGCCAGCGGTTGCAGCAGCACTTGCTCCCCTTTGTTTGTTTTTTAGCTGGTTTTGCTGCTTTTCGCGCGTAACAATCGCTCCCGAGGCCTCCCCTACACAAAAACAATAAAAAGAAACACTTCACATCACCAAAAAAAAAAAAAAAAAAAAAAAAAAAACAAACTACGAAAAGAAATGGGGAAAAGGTTTCGATCGGGTTGCCTCCCGATTAGCGCCTTTGTTTTACGTCGTTGGCTCGACGCGGCTCATCCCACTTCGCTACTCCATTGATGGCTCGTAGAGATCGATGCACTCCACGTTCTCGGTTTTGAAACCCTTGAAGTAGGGTTTGAGCCTTTGGCCATTGACTTTGAAAATCTTATCGGTCTCGAGGCTTTGAATTTCAACTGCTCCATGCGGATATACATTCACCACTTGAAAAGGGCCCTCCCAACGGGACCGAAGTTTTCCCGGAAATAATCTAAGTCGGGATTGATATAGGAGTACTTTGTCACCGACTTTAAACTCCTTCCGCGTGATCATTCGATCATGCCATAGCTTGGTCTTTGCTTTATAAATATCTGCATTCTCATAGGACTCAAGCCGGATCTTCTCTAGTTCTTGGAGTTGCAATTTCCGATGTTCACCTGCTTCATCCATTTGCATGTTGAATGACTTAACCGCCCAATATGCTTTATGCTCAAGCTCAACCGGAAGATGGCACGGTTTTCCGAAGACAAGGCGGTAAGGGGACATCCCGATAGGTGTTTTGTATGCGGTGCGGTACGCCCATAGAGCATCCTCCAACCTCAAACTCCAATCCTTCCTATCCGGATTCACCGTTTTCTGCAGAATTGACTTCACCTCTCTATTGGACACCTCGGCTTGCCCATTGGTTTGTGGGTGATAAGCCGTGGAGATTTTGTGGTGAACAGAGTACTTCCTCAACAAAGCACTCACTGTACGGTTGCAAAAGTGTGTTCCACGGTCACTTATCAACGCCCTTGGGATTCCAAACCTAGAAAATATGTAAGCTTTGATAAAACCTGAAACCACTTTAGAGTCATCAGTCCTAGTGGGTATTGCTTCCACCCACTTCGACACATAATCACAAGCAAGAAGTATATAAGTAAAACCGTAAGAAATAGGGAATGGTCCCATGAAATCTATACCCCAAACATCGAATATTTCACAATATAGAAGAGAGGATTGGGGCATTTCACTTTTCTGGGAAATGTTACCTACTCTCTGGCAATTATCACAGGATTTACAAAATCCATAGGAATCTCGAAACAAACTTGGCCAGTAAAAACCACAGTCGAGAACCTTCCTTGCTGTGCGTTTGGCTCCAAAGTGTCCTCCACAAGCATGAGAATGACAGAAGGTGAGAATGGGGATCACCTCATTTTCGGGAATGCATCTGCGAATGATTTGATCGGAGCAGAACTTCCACAAGTATGGATCATCCCATGCATAGTACTTCGCATCAGTTCGAAGCTTGTCCTTTTGAGACTTTGTGAAACCTGGAGGAAACTGTTGAGAAACCAGAAAATTCACAATGTTAGCAAACCAAGGGCGCAAATCCTTAAGAGCAAATAGAGATTCATCCGGAAATTCTCCTAGGATTTGATATTGGAATGATGGTTGATCAACAATATGGGTCAAACGACTCAAATGATCAGCAACTAGATTTTCCGCGCCTATCTTGTCCTTGATTTCTAACTCAAACTCACATAAGAGCAGAATCCATCTTATTAGTCTTGGTTTGGCCTCTTTCTTCGTCATCAAGTGGCGAAGAGCTGCATGATCAGTGAAAACAATTACTTTAGTACCAAGCAAATAAGATCGAAACTTTTCTAGAGCAAATACTACAGCTAACAACTCTTTTTCTGTGGTAGTGTAGTTTCGTTGGGCTGAATTGAGGGTCATTGAGGCATAATAGATCACATGAGATGCCCTCCCTACTTTCTGGCCTAAAACAGCTCCAACTGCATAATCACTCGCATCACACATTATCTCAAATGGTCGAGACCAATCTGGGGCTTGAATGATAGGGGCAGAAATGAGCTTAGCCTTCAATTCGTCGAAAGCCTTCTTGCAATCATCATCAAAGTGGAATTTCACATCTTTCTGCAGCAATTTGCACATAGCATTTGCAAGCTTTGAGAATCCCTCAATGAACCTACGATAGAAACCTGCATGGCCAAGAAAAGAACGCACTTCACGCACATTAGTAGGATAAGGAAGAGACTGAATAGTGTCAATCTTAGCCTTATCAACCTCAATACCTCTAGAAGAAACTACATGACCTAACACAATGCCCTGTTGGACCATAAAATGACATTTCTCAGAATTCAAGACAAGGTTAGAGTCAATACATCTTTTGAGGACCATAGATAAGTGATGCAAGCATTTATCAAAAGAATCACCATACACAGTGAAATCATCCATAAATACCTCCATGAAATGCTCAACAAACTCAGAAAAGATGCTCATCATGCATCTCTGAAAGGTTGCAGGTGCATTACATAGGCCAAAAGGCATACGGCGATAAGCAAATGTGCCAAAAGGACATGTAAAAGTTGTCTTTTCCTGATCTTCAGGTGCAATGGGCACTTGAAAGTACCCAGAATACCCATCAAGGAAACAGTAATAGGATTTCCCTGCAAGTCTTTCAATCATTTGGTCAATAAAAGGTAAAGGGAAATGGTCTTTCCTAGTTACTGCATTCAACCTACGATAATCAATGCAAACTCGCCAACCATTTTGAACTCTAGTAGGAACCATTTCACCCTGTTGATTTTCTACCACAGTCACACCACTTTTCTTAGGAACCACCTGCGTAGGACTGACCCATTTACTATCAGATATAGGAAATATCATTCCTATTTGCAATAATTTTATGATCTCCTTCTATACCACGTCCATCATGGGAGGATTTAGGCGACGCTGAGGTTGCCTCACAGGTTTGGCATCATCTTCTAACAGAATACGATGCATGCAAGTGGATGGACTTATTCCCTTAATGTCTGCAATGGTCCATCCAATAGCTAACTTGTGCTCTTTCAGCACTGTCACCAACTTGTCCTCTTGCTCCTTGGTCAATTTGCTTGAAATTATAACAGGTAAAGTATCGTTCTGACCAAGGAACACATATTTCAAATGATCAGGAAGTGGTTTTAGCTCCACCTGGGGTGCCTGCAAAACAGAAGGTAAGAGTTTATCCGTAGGCACTGTCAATGGGGTAGGTGTCGAACCTGGTGGTCTAAGTGGAAGCTTGGAATGACCATTCAACTCTGCTACCATCATCTGCACACTATTAGGCAAAGGAATATCCAAACAATCAGCAGATAAATCATTAGAAATGGAAGTGAGGAGCGCATCCTCGCCCTCAACATTGAAGACATCCTGCACTATAGGATCAATGATATCAATGGAACACAAAGAATGAGTGTCAACAGGGTATTTCATGGAATCATAGATTTTATACACAATTTCTTGTCCATCAAACTCCATAGTCAAAGAACCAGTAAAAACATCAATTTTAGTCCTAGCAGTTTTCAAGAAAGGTCTTCCTAACAAGATGGGTACTGCTTGTCTATCATGTTCCATATCAAGCACATAAAAATCAGCAGGAAAAATTAGTTCATCAACTTTCACAAGCACATCTTCCACTACTCCCTTAGGATAAACATTTGATCTATCAGCTAATTGAATCACTACCCCGGTGTCATGTAAGGGTCCAAGTTCCAAAGATTTGAACAGTGAATATGGAATAACATTAATTGATGCACCCAAATCCAACATTGCTCTACGAAAAGTGGTGTCCCCTATTGTAACTGGAACAGTAAACATACCAGGGTCACTGCATTTTTCAGGAAGTTTCTTTTGGAAAACTGCAGAAACATGAGCACTGACTTTCACTTTTTCCTTCCCTCCTAACCTGTGCTTCCTCTTAATAGTACAAAGTTCTTTCAAAAATTTAGCGAATCGAGGAACACTCTTTATTAAATTCAAAAGGGGAATGTTTACCTCACACTTGCTGAATGTTTCATAGATATCTTTGTCTTTCTCATACCTCTTCGTTTCTTTCAAAGCTTCAGGAAAAGGTGGTGTGGGTTCATAAGATGGAAAAGTGGGAGGATTTGCTACAGCTTCATGTTCCACTTCCTTCTCCTCAGCTCCAATCAACTCTTCAGCCCTCTTAGTTGCAATTTCAGTCTCTTTCAGCTCCTTGCCATTTCTCAATGTAATAGCGTTGGCTTGTTGCTTAGGATTCAACTCCGTTTGAGATGGAAGTTTTCCCGAATCCTTAGCTTCAAGTCTGCTCACTGCACTTGAAATTTGACTCACTTGACTTTCCAAATTCTGAATACTGGATTTGGTCTCTTGCTGGAATTGCACCATGTTTTGCTGCATAGTAGAAACATTAGAAGTTAGTGATCTAATCATTTCATCAGTTGACATATCATTCGAATTTGAGCTTTGGCCTTGAGGTTTGGCCAATGGTGCCCTATATTGCTGATATTGCTGCTGGCCTTGAGCATTTTGCTGTTGTTGTTGGTTCCCCTGGGAATTCCCATATCTCAAATTTGGATGATCCCTCCATCCTGGATTGTATGTATTCGAATATGGATCATATCTTCTCTGAGGACCTTGCCCTTGGAAACCCATTGCATTGGCCTGCTCATTCTGTTCCTCTTGTAATTGAGGACATGCATCAGTGGGATGTCCTGTGGAGGTGCATAAACCACAAGCATTCAGTTGCTGTGGATTCCTTGAGTTCACCATGAACTCACGCATCATAGAAGTCAAATCAGCTACTTGACTCTCTAACTCAGTTGTATTTGAATTTGCTGCATTCACCCGGCGCGTGGGAGTTCTCTGACTGAACTGCCTAGAATTCTCTGCTAGCTCTGCAATCAGCCTAGTTGCATCTCCTGGAGTCTTATTCACTAGCCCTCCACCACTTGCTGCATTCACCATCCTCAAATCATCATCTGTTAGACCTCCATAGAAGTATAGGATGAGGTCTTGATCGGAATACCCATGGTACGGACAACTAGCACACAATCTCTTGAATCTCTCCCAATACTCATACAAGGACTCATCTTCCTTCTGATCCACATTGCTGATAGCTTTCTTAAGGCTTGCAGAAATAGTGGCTGGGTAATACTTCTCTAAGAAACACTTCTTCAAACCTGCCCAATTTGTTATGCTCCCTGGGGGAAGATAGTAAAACCAATCCTTCGCTGCATCTTTGAGAGAAAAAGGAAATGCTCTCAACTGAATTTGCTCATCAGTCATCCCAATCGGTTTCATGCTAGTACATACCACATGAAATTCTGCCAGATGTTTATTTGGATCTTCACCCTTCATGCCATGGAATGCCGGCAATAGATGAATTAGACCAGATTTGATCTCAACATTAGCACCTTCCTCCAACTGCTGATATGCGATGCACAACGGCTGTTGGTTCAAGTTAGGAGCTGTTAGCTCTCTCAGTGTTCGATTTTCTGCCATCACTTCCTCTTCTTGAATGTTGAAGATGTATGTTGATTCACTGGGGTTTGTTCTTGCCTCTCTTCGCAACCTGGAAATATTTCTTTCAATTTCTGGATCAAACTGCAAAACTTCTTTGTTAGCAGAACGGGTACTTATCATACCCTAGCGAACAAACAAAGAAAAAAATAGCTAAGAACAATCCTAAAATAAATTCTACTAAGATAAACAATTAAACGGTAACGCCTAAGTCCCCGGCAACGGCGCCAAAATTTGGTGTGCCTCAGTCGTATGCAACCAAAAATATCACAACTAAGCTAACTGCAAATAAACGTAGTTAGGGAAGTCGAGTTCGAATCCACAGGGAAAAAGGGACTAATAACTGGAAACCTAAGTGGAAATACTCTAGGACGGTAGTAACCTAAGTAACGAGGGGGGTTTTCACGAGCAATGATGATAAATGAACTAAGTAAGAACAACGAACGTAATGAATAGGTAATCAATGAGAAGAACGGTCTTGGTTATGCGAAATCCACTAATGAACATACAAATTGATCATAGAAGTCTCCTCAATCAAGCTCTATTGAACACCTTGTTGTAGAATTCCTAGATTCTAAATTCTCATAAATAGTTAGAAATAGCAAAGCGCTCCTTTCTAACCCTTTCCAATGCACAATTCAAGACAAGCGCTCTAAATTATCCACAAGAAGAAAATAAACGGAGAAATCAACAAGGATTGAATAAATTAACACAAGCGGTCTAATTTCTTCAATAATATTATTCCCTCTTCAAGTTATCAACCAAAAGCATGCATCAATAACCTAAAGTTGCTACTTTGGAAAGATTAATTAGATGCAAGCGAATCCAATAATTCTAACCTAGCAATTGATTAAAGCAAATCATGAAATTAATTCAAGGAACAATATATATTCAATAGATATTAAGAGAAGAAAGATCTCACAATTCGTAGCTAAAAGCTTCAATCTTTAACCAAGAATCCGGAAGATTAAGCTTCCATGGATTCTAATTCCAAAACAAAGAATTCTGAAAATTCCAAGAAAATCCTAGAAAGCTTTTTTTCTCAAGACTTAATTCTCCTTTTTTTTTCTCTTCCTTCAAACTTAATTAAAACTAAGCTATTTATATGTTTCTATATTTTAATAACATAACACAATAATAATAATAAAATAATATCCAAAACACGAGCCAAAACAAAGCCAAATTGCTGAAAATTAACCAAAACAGCCCGAATTTCTGCCAGAGCCGCTGCCAGCTGCTCTGGACCCGCTGGCAGCTGCTCTGACAGCCCCTCACTCTGGTATACCCGCTGCCAGCGGCTCTGGCCAGCTGCCAGCGGCCCTGGCAGCGGTTCCTGCTGTTTTCGCCTTCTTTCCTTGCTTCTTCTTCTTGCTTTGCTTCACCTTTTCCTCAAGCTTTCTTCCTTGCTCTTCCATGCTCCATCACAACTCTCAAATCACGAGCCAAGGTCCATCCTTCTTACATAACTCTTCATTGGTTCCCGAGCTCACTCACTCACTTATACTCATAAATCCCGCCTTTTGCACATAAGTGAGATCACAGCCCAAAACTCACAAAAGCTAACAAAAGTACATATAAAGCATCAAAACACACCCTAAAATGCTTCTCTCAACCCATGATAAGAAGGCTTATCAAACCACCTCCTCTTGGCGACGTCGATCGGCCGCGACGCGTCGCTCTCGAACCTCCTCTCAAGGACGGGTCACCCTCTTCCGAGGGTGAACCGCATCTTCCGGACCAACGAGAACCTCCTCGGCATCGACAATCGGAGGCGAGTCCATGCTATAACGGATAAAATTTCTTCAATTATGTTATTTTATTTCCTAAACTAAACTAATATACGTATTCTAGACCCATTTCGGCAGCATAACAGCTACCGATAGGGCAAAACACGAAAATCAAACGCCACCCATACTTGGGGGCTACGATACCTACAGTTAAACTCAGCAAATGGGGGCTTTTAACACCCACAAAAGCCATCCTATACCAGTTTCAACTAAGCATTCAGGGGATTATATTCCGAAATCTCAAAGAATCAACTAATTCTAGACGAATAAAAGTAATATAAACATAATTATCATCTACCAAACAATTTTAAAATTCGAATACGGCAAAATGAGCTAAGAGTATGTTTCGCGCCATTTTTCAACAATTCAAATTTCACAAAAAATGAATTATGAAAGTTATATTAATTCCATCACTATAATATACTTCATAATCAGCAATTATAACCAAAATGAGCAAGAAAAGCCACAAAATCAAGCAAAAATTCGAAAAAAGAAGCAAGAACGAACTTCAACAAAGAAAAGCTCATACAAGGTTCAATACTAAACCATTTTTCATGAAATTTGTTGCAAAACACTCCTTAAACATAGCATAACAACATGGAGCAAACAATTTCAAGAAAAATAAGCCGAATCGAAAACCCAGTTTAACGATTAGAAAATCGGTCAAATTTCAGCCGAAAAAGAGCAAATTTTAGCAAAAACTTACATTAGATCACGGAAAATATGAGTTGAGGACAAAATTTGCTTCCTTTAGCTTCAAAAATCGCAAAAAAGGAGCTTTTTAGAGAGAGAAAAAGTCAAAATGGCGATGGAAGGAGAAAAATGGTAAAGTGAAAAATCGCGTCTACAATTTTCACTTTACTGACATAAATGTCGCGCGCAACTTAAGATGTTGTGCGTGACATACCAGCACAATGCAGAAAGATGCTCGCGCCTGGCCAGCGCGACCTTCTGAGTTACGCGCGGATACTGGTCACTAAAAGACCAGGATTTTGATTTTGATCCGTTTAATCATTTTTTAAACGGTTTTTACTCGTTATTGACGTAATGGCGCGCAAATTATCAAAAAAAAAAATTTAATTGCTTTGCATATTGTAGTTTGTTTTCTTTTTTGTTAGTTTTTGTTTGCATCATATTGAATGCACATCGTGCTTTGTGTCTTCCCCAAGCATACGTTTTGAACATTTTTCGTTAGTGTGCCTTAAGACAGTCCGTGGTGGTGCTTTATGTAAAAGCACCCATAGACAGGTTTGTCATTTTACTGTACTGACGTTACAAATGTCCGGGTTTTCTTCTTTTTTCACGTCCGAAGCAAAAAGGAAGGCGTTTTCATGCAGCGTAAAAATGCAAATGGCATATTGTACGGCGTAGGTGTTGCGTAAAATTTCACTCAACCCAAGATTTGCGAGATCTACCTCTCGACACTAAAAGGTAGAGAATTACTTTAGGCGTTAGCTCAACGAGTCGACAGACGCGCCGAACCTTTAGGAACAGGCACTTCTTGAATGGATACGGTAGTTAGTACGCTTACTAACTTACTAGATAGTTAGGGTGTTGAATCCACCCCTGTATAAAGAAGCGACAAGACGATGTCGCGCCTATGTAGTCACGTGCCCCCAGTCTTGAGACTCGTGTAATCATCTTGTGGACAAAACTGATGAGAGAGTTGCTGACTTTCTTCCCTCTCACTGAATTTGGATATATGCCTCCAGTCCTGAGACATGTATTTCTATCTTGTAGACTTCCGGCTCGAATACCGGACCCGACTCGAATACCGGACCATTTCGGCTCGAATATCGAAAACCCCTTTTTCATCTTTTACTTTGTTAAAGTTAGGCTAAAGTTTCAATGACATATCGAGGGACTTTAGATAAACGATGACACGATTGAGAGGAAATCCTCCCCTTTTATCATTTTAAAACCGATCTCTTCTCATGACCTGACATCACCCAGAATACTTTTACTTGTAAGAGCGTTCTACAATTGCAAAGGATCAATCTAGATTCCTTAGCGCGTTAAGACTAGGAAGGACTTTTTCTAGCCTTAATAGCTACTTGTTTCAAACACTTAGTGAACCAAGGACTGTTTCGACATCCTTAAACATTACTGAAAGATTCTCTATTCTTAGAGAACTTTGCAAAATGAGTCTCGGATTTATTTCCTTAACTACTTTGATCATCATCTATTCTAGACTCGATCAAAGTGGGGGCTAACTGTACACATCTACTTTTGGCCTTCTGTCCCGACAGGAAGTGCAATGACGATAAATAAAACCATCTTCGTGTTGGATCGAAGTGAAGAATCCTTATGGATAACTGGTTAAGCCACAAAACACAAAAGGCTAGCCCAAATTAAAGAAAAAAGCCAAAACAAAGCTTGTGCAAATCATATTCACACCACAACTCCCTCACCTCACCAACTAATAGCTCCCCCAAGCCAAGCTTGGGAGTAGTAACCAATGGGGCTCATATAGGCTTGTAACGTGGCTAAATAAACAATAAAAGGGCACAAGCAACAACATGGGTAGCAAGAAGGGAACAAATGTATCTAAATCATCTGAAGGCCACCTAAAATAACAAATGCCTTCGTCCTCCACAATGTGCATAATAATGAGTCATAAAAACATTACTCAAAGTTGAAAACCAATACAAATTCCTTGACATACCAGGAACTATCACACATTCCTAACCAAATCAACTAGTCAAGCACCATATTCCCAAATAGTTGGAAAATTTGACGCATGTTAAGGTTTCAAGGCAATCAAACATCAAATTATGATCAGCTAATCCTCAATATTTATCATCAATAACCAAGAATCAAAACAATTTGGAAAAATTTCAAAAAAAAAAAGGGCACATGGAAGCATGATTCATAATTCATCGGAATAAAACTAACCTAAGAAAGCAATAAAATCTATACTAAGAAAAATAAAAATAAAAAGAGAATGAAGAGAGAGAGAGTGAAAGATGTACCATACGAACACGAGAACCTCCCCCCAAGCTAAATCAGACAATGTCCTCATTGTCTTAAAGGGAAGCTAGTAGTCAAGGTGACTACTCTTTATTATCACCACATCAATGTCACCAAAGCCTCGAGGATTGCAATGCATCTCTTTGGAACAAAATTGGGCAAGAAAGAAACAAAGTGTTAGTGGGAAAAAGTTCAAATGTTAGTCAGGTGCACTATTGTGATCATAACTTTTGATATATAAATCATAATACAGTGATTCCAATTTCATTGGAAACTAGACTTGAAGAAACGCAAAAGTTATGGCCTGTCAAAGTTGACAAAGTTAGCTGACATGTACGTGCGCCTGATCGGGCGAGCTCTGCCCGATCGAATACGAGTGCAGTTCCAGCGTGAATGAAACCTTCTCTAGCTCAAAATCTGCACAAAATCAAAATCCCACAAGCATTAGTTACACTCTCCTTACCTCTCTAAAAGAAAAAAAATAAATAAATAAAATAAAACACACACATAAAAATAAGAGAAAAAAAAAACTAAACTAAAGCCAAAAAAAAGTACGGGTTGCCTCCCGCAAAGCGCTAGTTTATCAAGGTCCCGCTCGACCATACTCCTTCTCTCAATCGGAATAATTCAACGCCTTGAGTAACTTATCAAACGCTCCTGCAAACATTTCATTAAACACTATATAGGGCTTAATTGCAAGCACATTAATCCCTACAGAGAAAAAGTTAGGAGCACATAAAGAGAACTCAAGGTAGAAGGAAAAATCATTAGAGAGAGATGAAAATACACCACAACCTTCTACTTCCTCCGTTGAAAATTTAGAATTAATAGAACGAACATGGAGGTAGTCATTGTATTTATCATCCAATATTGACTTGAAAATTCCACCCTTACGAATAACCTCATCATCAACAAAGGAATTTTTAACCACCGTTTCTACAACTAATGATTTTTCAATCACCGATTCGTCAACCAATGATTTTTTAACCACAAATTCTGTAACTGATGGTTCTTCATCTCAATAACATTCATATTATTATAGTGTCCATAGACTTTTTCATCAAGAGCCTTCCAATAACTTTCATTAGCAACTAATCGTTTCCGAATATGATCATATGTATATAGAAAGACTCTAAAATCATCCGTAGCACGCACAAAAAACTCACTATAAGGGCATTCAGAATTTTCATGACAAAGACGTTGACAACAACAGTAGTTAGGTGCTGCATAAAAATTATATAATTCTTGTAGTGGCGTAAGCATGGATATTTTCAACTCATAAAAAAAAATTAAATAAAAAATTAAAAATAATCTAGACTCTAATAATAATTAGAAATAAAAATAAAACCGTTTCCCCGGCAACTGCGCCAAATTTTGACAGGGTAAAGTCGTATCCCCTAATCAAAAGTAAATACCTAAATCCTCTAACTAAAGTAGATAGGGAAGTAGGGTTGAACTCCACAGGGAAACAAGTCTTTTTACTCCTAATTAATTATTATAATCTAAATTATCTAAGTAACCAATATTTTTGGGAATAAATTCTATACTACGAAGAATAAGTTTAGGGAGAAAAACAATAATAAGAAGGCCTAGGGTCACAGGTTCACCAATAATTAATATTCCGGAATAAAACATAATAATTAATAATTAACATTGCACAAATAACATGATTAACAGGCTCTCGCAATTTATTAATCAACATAGATCTAACAGGCTCTCGCAATTTACTAGATCTAAGTTCCTATTAAAAATAGCCTTTAATATTAAATTAACATCTGCTCGATTCATCAATTCAATATTGCTAAACATTCACAATCAAATTACATCTACTCGATTCATAATCTAATTGCAAAGAATTAAAACAATTCAATAAGAAATTATCATGCAATACCAATAATCAATAATAACAAATTATCCCTTCATATTAATTATGGATCCCCATAAACCCTAGAATTAAACTACTCAGACATAATTAAATCTAAACTAAACAAAGTAATTAAAGCAGACATGATAAAGAGCAAGAATTAAGAGAAAGAGAATAGTAGTATTAAAGTAACAAGGAAACAAAATAATAAAATTGATAGAGAGTAGAGATAGAAAGAAAAATCTAAAAGAAACTAAATTAATCTAAAAAACTAAAACTAAGAAAAACTTGGGTAAAAATAAAGAACTAAAAAATCATAGATAGCTTACATAACTCCCCCCCTAATACTCTATCCTTTTTATAAGGAAAAATAACCTAAAAGCTGCGTGAATCTCAAGGCCACTAAAGTCAGAAGCCGACTTAAGGAAAGCTGGAGTAAGGCCCAAGGAAATCGAGCCCATCAGCTTAAACGTGCCTCATCTAACCCAGCCAGTTGCTGCCCGATTGGGCCCATCCATTTATCACACCTGATTAGGGGATTTTTATCCACCAAGCGCCGTTTGACAAGTGGACCAACCAGGTTCCGCCACGCGTCCTCCACGGACCACTTAAGACACGCCACGTGTCCACCCATGCCAAATGGGACAACCGGCCATCAAGGCCCATTTCAGTCTAGAAGCCCGATCGGCCCTAGGTTTACCTTAAACCTAGAGAGTTGCACGCTTCCCAAGGCTATAAATACTCGATTAATCCTCATTAATCAAGGGACCGAATAATTAACGGAACACACTAATAACCGGCTGATCTCGCTAGCAAAGCAGATTACCTTCATTAAATACTCTCACCTAGAGAGACCTTATTACTTGAATTTCTGTATTAATTACTCCTTAATCAGGTACTAACTTGACCGTTGGAGGCGGAGCTCTCAGGAGTCTCCGTTATTTTGCAGGTACAGGCGTCCGGTTCCAGTCTCGGAATTGTAGCTCTCCCGCAGGACATCAGAAAACCCCGAAACATTTGGCGCCGTCTGTGGGGAGAGTACTTCAGAGATGGCATCCAAGTCTGTACCGACCCCAGAAGAGAGGCGTCCCCTAGACGACCCTCAAGTTCAGTCGGACCATGATACCGAAAGTGAATTTGAAGTTGAAACTCATACAGCTCCAGACGGGACCCTAAGGGCCCGCCGTACCCGTCATACTGAAATAAGGGAACGGGAGTATCTTCAAACAGGAAGCGAGCCAGCAGGCGCACCGCTTGCTCGGCAACAGCCGACTGATGGGTCTGCTCCCATCACAAGGAACGAACTCATGACCTTCCTGAGGGGATTCAAGGGAGAGATCCAAGAGTTGATCAACAAAAAACCGCCTGCTTCAGTCAAAGAGCAGGCGGCCAAAAAACCTTCCACTTCACTGAAGAGGAAGCCAGTTCAAGGGCGAGAGGCGACTCCCCATCCTAAATCTAAGAAGCGGGAGCCGTCTGCTCTTGATTTCACAAAACTCCGTTATCCTACGGGAAATAGGAAACCGGTTCGTCATATTCAGGCGGACGGGTCAAAGCAAACGTTCACAGATGCTCGGCACCTGCTAGAGCAGAAGAGGAGTGACCGATTATCAGAGTCGGCTTCTACTTCAAATTTTCAGGACAGTTTGCGAAATGCCTCGATGAGGCCAACTCAGTCGTACCATGAGAGTCAGTCAGGCGGCACCTCCCGACAGTCTGGCTTTCATAGTGCGCAGGCAGTACCAAATTTGCCATTTGTGCCGCAACAACAATATTTTATGCAGCCACCTCCATTTGGTGGACCTGCAGCAAAAAACGTCCAACCTATGGACTGGCAGCTACGGCTGCTTAGACTTGGTGAACAGCCGTCGGCCTTCTCCAAGGAAATTACTGAAGCCGCTCAGCCGGCCAAAGTAAAAAATGTTTTAGTAGGCGCCTATGATGGCACTACTAACCCGGAAGACCATCTGATGGCATTCACCAACCTGATGTACCTTCAAGGGTTGGATGATCCCACTTGGTGCAAGTGTTTCCCAGCAACTCTCAAGGGAATTGCACAGCAATGGTTCGGCAACCTGCCGACTGGTTGTGTAAACAGTTTCAGGACGCTTGCTTACTTATTTGCCTCCAACTTTGCAATGAACATCCCTGCGAAGAAAACGACCCTTGATTTGGGAACAATTCAGCAGGGTGAAAAGGAGGGGCTTCGTTCCTACATCAGGCGGTTCAACCTGATGAGAATACAGATTCAAGGGTTACCGGATGAGGTAGCTTATACTGACTTTTTTAGAGGTCTCAAAGACGGGTCTACCTTCAAATTTGATTTAGTTCGAAAAAGGGTGGCGACTCTTCAAGAGGCCTTGATTGAAGCAGAAGCCTATATACAGGCGACTGATCTGTGTACAATGAAACAGTCGGACGGGAAGAGGTTCGACAATAGAGAAGGACGACAGAAACAGTCGTCCAACAAAGATGAAAAAAGAAAAGGGGTCTGGGCGGCTGATTCCTCTAAACAGCCGGCCAAGAAGAAAAAGGAATTCAAACCATACTCCCCAAAGTATGTGTTTAACAAGGATAACCAGTTTATCCTAAAAGAAATAAAGGGACGGCTCTCAATTGAGAAACCGCTCCCCATGAAGGGTTCTGCGAGCAACCGGAACCAAGACAAAATCTGTGCTTATCATGATGACATTGGTCATCACACCAACGACTGCATTAGTCTCATGCGGTACCTAGACCGCTTGGCTGATCAAGGTGATCTTGACACTTATGTCAAGAAATCTACGGGGAATATTTCCTCAAAAAAGCAGTCGGCCAAAAAGAATCAACAGGCCGACAGTTCCGATACAGATGATGCAGTCGTCTACACCATTGCAGGCGGCTTCTCAGGAGGCGGCCCCACTATTAGGGGCAACAAAGATAATATAAGGCGGTTAGATGTAAATTCCGTTCACCAAGAACGACCGTCCAAATATACATTTCCTGAGATTGTCATCACTGAAGAGGATCTAGGAGGAATAAGGGGGCCGCATGACGACCCTCTCGTTATTGAATGTAAAGTGGCCAACCAGAGAGTTGGTCGAATCCTCATAGATACTGGGAGCTCTTCAGATCTCATCAGCAGCAAATGTCTGTCAAAACTGAAATATCAGACGGACTGCATACATCCGGCCTCCCACCCTTTAATAGGGTTTGGAGGAGGAGTCGTCCACCCACTGGGACGAGTTGATCTACCCGTCCGCCTGGGCGAAAAAGGGGAAGGACGACACATGGTAGTCCGATTCCTAGTTGTAGAGGAACTCTCTGCCTACAACATGATTCTGGGTCGCCCAACCCTGAATAGTGCCAAGGCTGTTATAATCCCGTCACTTATGCTGCTTAAGTTTGAAAGGGACAATGGAACAGTCGGCTCCCTAAGGGGAGATCAGAGGATGGCCCGAGAGTGCTATCTCTCGGATGTCAAACCCACTGCTAAGGCCACTGGGTCAAGTGGAGAAAAAACAGACCTTGACAATGTCAAGGAAAGTGCGCCTGTTCAAGAAACAGGCGACAGAAAAAGAAAGGCGTCCCAGACAGAGTCCGCCAGAAAGGCAAGAAAATAGCAATCATTGGCAGAGGACCGGCCGGATGAGTTCCGCCCTCAGCCGGCTGGTGAGCATACGGACCTGATATTAGACGACTCCCGCCCTGACCGAACAGTCAAAGTTGGGACGACTGCTCTGAGAAACCTTGGTGATGACTTTCACAACCTGTTGAAAGAATACAAGGACATCTTTGCATTTGAAGTCCATGAAATGCCAGGCATTAGTCCTGATCTGGCAGTACACAAACTCGCTGTGGATCCGAAAAAGAAGCCGGTACGGCAAAAGAAGCGGAACCATGGTGAAGAAAGAGGTCAGGCGGCCGCCGCCGAAGTCAAAAAATTACTTGATGCAGGGTTCATTCGGCAATGTTACTTCCCAGATTGGGTTGCAAATGTGGTACTTGTTAAAAAGCCGAATGGCACCTGGCGAATGTGTGTAGATTACACAGACTTGAACAAGGCGTGCCCCAAAGACAGTTACCCTCTGCCCAAAATTGATAACCTGGTCGACTCAACAGCCGGCCATGCCTTGATGAGTTTTATGGACGCCTATTCTGGTTTTCATCAAATTCCTTTGTGGAAGAAAGATCAGGAGAAGACGGCCTTCGTCACTGATCAGGGATTATACTGTTATACGGTCATGCCGTTTGGTCTTAAGAATGCCCCGGCTACATTCCAACGAATGATAAACACAGTGTTCTTTGATCAGATTGGGAGAAACGTCGAGGCATACATTGATGATATGATTGTTAAGACTAAACTTCAGAAAGATCATCTGACGGACCTCCGAGAAACTTTCGCCACACTCAGGCGGCACCATGTCATGCTCAATCCCAAGAAATGTGTATTTGGAGTTGAGTCTGGGAAATTTCTCGGATTCCTTATCAACCAGAGAGGAATAGAGGCGAACCCTGAGAAGGTACAGGCGGTCATTGACATGCAGTCGCCTCGTACCGTCCGAGAGGTTCAGAAGTTAACAGGTTGTCTGGCGGCCTTGGGAAGATTTCTAAGCCGATCAGGCGACAAATGCCTATACTTTTTCCAGGCAATTAAGAAAAAGGCAAGGTTTGAATGGGGGCCGGATGCTGAGGCCGCCTTCCAGAAATTAAAGGTTCACTTGCATTCCTTGCCAAGGCTGGTCAGCCCTTTGCCCAAAGAAAATCTCTACATGTACCTGGCCGTCTCTGATCATGCGTTAAGCGCGGTGCTCCTTGCTGAAAGGGACGGCTGTCAACTTCCGGTCTACTTTGTCAGTCACGTACTGAAAAATGCCGAGTTGAGGTATCCCCTAGTGGAGAAATTTGGTCTTGCACTCTTCATGGCTGTTAAAAAATTGAAGCCCTACTTTCTGGCACATGCAGTCGTCGTGTATACCGACCAACCGATCAAGCGGCCCCTTACCACCATGGAGTCCTCCGGACGAATGATCAAATGGGCCATAGAAATGCAGAGTCTCGAAGTTACTTTCGAGCCTAGAAAAGCAGTGAAGGGGCAAGCCTTTGCTGACTTTATTGTAGAGATGACTCGTCCTCCTGACTCTCAAGTTCCAGACCAAGTCTGGAAGGTATATGTGGACGGAAGCTCTACTTCAAACGGTTGTGGAGCAGGCGTCGTATGTCAATCTCCAGAGGGCGACAGGTTCGAGTATGCTCTACGCTTCAGTTTCCAGGCTTCAAACAATGAGGCAGAATATGAAGCTTTACTAGCCGGGATCCGCATGTGTAAGGCAGCCGGGGCAAGGAAAATAGACGCCTGTTCTGATTCACAACTGATAGTGAGTCAGTACAATGGCGAATACGAAGCAACACATCCGGCCATGATCAAATATTTACAGGCGGTCCGACAAGCAGTCGGCTCCCTTGAGGATTTCCATCTGATCCAAGTACCGAGATCAGAAAACAACCAGGCAGATGCACTCTCGAAATTAGCATCATCCGCCTCCTCCGATACTCCTCGAACTGTGTTTTGGGAAGTAATGGAGAAGAGAAGCATCGAGGAAAATCCTATTGGAATTCTAGACAGAAGCTCAACCTGGATGGATTCAATCAGGGCATATCTGACAAACGGTACACTGCCGGATGATCCTCAACAGGCGGCATCACTGAAAAAACGAGCCTCCTGTTTTGAAATGATACAGGGGGAACTGCACAAGAGGGGGCACCTTCAACCCTTCTTAAAGTGTGTTACTCCTGAAAAGGGACGAGAGATACTAGATGATCTTCACTCTGGTTTCTGTGCTTCCCATATAGGTGGTAGGATGCTTGCTCAAAGGGCAAGGCGGCAGGGCTACTTTTGGCCTACTTTGGAAGCAGATGCAATGGAGATGGTGAAAAAATGTGACAAGTGCCAAAGGTTTGGCAAATTAATTCACCGTCCGGCTACTGACCTCACTACCATTCACAGCCCACTACCGTTTGCTAAGTGGGGCATGGACATTCTGGGTCCATATACGCCTGCTACAGGCGGCAGAAGGTATATACTTGTTGCCGTTGACTACTTCACTAAATGGGTAGAGGCGGAGGCTGTAAAGGGAATCAAGACGAAAGATGTAATTTCATTCATTTGGAAAAACGTCATCACTCGGTTCGGGGTTCCCATGTCTATGGTTTTTGATAATGGTCCCCAATTTGAGACGCCTGTTCTCAAAAAGCTGGTTGGGAGACAAGGAATTGGACATTACTTTGCATCTGTCGGCCGTCCACAAGCAAACGGCCAGGTAGAAGCCTTTAATAAAATCATCTCAGACGGTCTCAAGAAAAAAATTGAACGAGCAGGCGGCCTATGGGCAGATGAACTACCACATGTTCTTTGGGCCATTAGGACGACTGAAAAAGGGGCGACTGGAGAAACTCCATTCCTCCTAACTTATGGTGCAGAAGCTGTTCTTCCAATAGAACACTACGAGCCGACTCTTCGAGTAATGCTATATGACGAAGAGGCAAACTGGGAAGCTATGCGCCTGGCATTAGACTCACTTCCTGAAAAGAGGGGCAATGCTGTTTTGCGCCATGAAATCTACCGCCTGAGAATGACTAGATCATACAACAAAAAAGTGCACAGGCGTCCACTCAAAGTAGGGGACTTTGTACTTAGAAAAATGGAAGCAGTTGGTAGGGCTAACGAGTCTGGCAAACTAACTCCCAACTGGGAAGGACCCTACCGAATCTATGCGGAAGTCAGG